>NC_073234.2:67195606-67498636 GCF_029281585.2 Gorilla gorilla gorilla | reverse complement strand
AGTTTGCAAATATCTTCTCCCATTCTGTGGATTGTCTCTTCACTTTGTTGATTGTAACCTTTACTGTGCAGAAGCTTTTTAACTTGATGTAATCCCATTTGTCCATTTTTTGCTTTGGTTGCCTGTGCTTGTGAGGTATTACTCAAGAAATTTTTGCCCAGACCAATGTCCTGGAGGCTTTCTCCAATGTTTTCTTACAGTAGTTTCATAGTTTATGGTATTAGATTTAAGTCTGTAATCCATTTTTATTTGATTTTTGTATATGGTGTGAGATAGGGATCTAGTTTCATTCTTCTGTGTATGAATATCCAATTTTCTCTGCACTATTTATTGAAGAGACCATCCTTTCCCCAGTGTATGTTCTTGGCACCTTTGTCAAAAATGAGTTCACTGTAGGTGTGTGGATTCAGTTCTGAGTTCTTATTTTGTTCCATTGGTCTATATGTCTGTTTTTATGCTGGTACCATGCTCTTTGGGTTACTATAACTCTATAGTATAGTTTGAAGTTAGATAATGATTCCTTTAGTTTTGTTCTTTTTGCTCAGGATAGCTTTGTCTGTTCTGGGTCTTTTCTGATTCCATATAAATTTTAGGATTTTTTCTACTATTTCTGTGAAGAATGTCATTGGTATTTTGATAGGGATTGCATTGAATCTGTAGATTGCTTTGGGTAGCATGGACATTTTAATGATGTTGGTTATTTCAATCCATGAACATAGAATATCTTTCCATTTTTTGTGTCCTTTTCAATTTCTTTCATCAGCGTCTTGTAATATTCATTACAGAAATCTTTTACTTATTGATTAAGTTAATACCTAGATATTTAGTTTTATGTGTGGCTATTATAAATGAGATTACTTTTTAAATTTCTTTTTCATATTGTTGGCTATTGGCATATAGAAATGCTACTAATTTTTTTGTGTTGATTTTGTACCCTTCCACTTTACTGAATTTGTTTTTTTAGTTCTAATAGTTTTCCTGTGGAGTTTTTTTTTTTTTTTTTTTTGAAAGAAGGGATTGGGGGCTCCTTGCTTCTAGAGAACAAGAGCCCTGAGCTTCTACAGCCCTTCATATTTATTGGGTAGAGTAAACAGAGAGGAAGGGGTAACTGTCAGTCAACTATTTAATTTAACACAGGTGTACATGATTGCTTTTTTTGTTCAACAGTCTCCATATGTTTCTGTAGATAACTTCAAGGAACATGGTACCTGGGACGTGACTGCCCTCAACATTCCTTCTGGGGGCAGATTCAGTTGTCAGCTTGCCAACTGCTTTCACGAGAACAGTTTGCTGTTTGCTCATACAGCCTCCAATGGTATACTGAGTTGGTCACGACCCTAGTTCCTTCGGCGTCCAACATCTCCTCGTTTATGTTTTTGCATTAATTGAATAAAGGTAATTCCAGGCTGTGCAGCTTTCAATTGCTGGTTGGTGGTCCACCCAATCTTATAGACTCACGGGACACTACTTCTAACAGGGCCAAGCACATGGAGTCAGGGGTTTTTGCCTGACCCTGATGCTCCAGCATTTTCTCAGCTTCCTGCTTTGTTTTCTTGATCTGTCCCCATGTTATGGGGGTGGATGTCAGTGTGACTGTGGTTGGCCCTTGCTCCATTTTTGCATTCAAATTCAGCTGGCTCATGACTCCTACTGGAGGGACCAGGCCCACGGATGGTCTCAATCTGCTGACCTCGTGATCTGCCCATGTTGGCCTCCCAAAGTGCTGGTATTACAGGCATGAGCCACTGCACCCAGCCTAAGTCTGCTTTCAAATAATACTGTCCTGGTTTTGTGGGTAATGCAGGTACCTTGTAATAGAGTAATTCTAATTTTTCTCACCTGTCCTTTATAATATTGCTGTTCTTTATTTCACTTATTGTATGCTATAATCACCCATATATTGTTGCAACTGTTAATTTGAACGGTAGCTGAAACATTTTTTCCCTTATGTCTGTCAACTGTTTTCAATCAATCCTTTTGTCCACGTGGACTAAAACGAAACAAAATTAGGTAGCATTTGTTTTTTATGCAAGTCACATATAATAAATGAAAAGTCAGAATGAAAATATTAGTACCACAGTGATTAATATATATATTGCATATATAGTGTATCCCAGTCTAAATGCCAGAAAATCAGTGAGAAGAAAAGCAAAGAGGAAAGATGTTAAGGGTAATCTTTATAGTCTGGCAATAGGGTGTTTTCGTCATAGAAAAAGTACCGCTAGCACTACCACTATCGATTAGAAGTGAGATAGTCCTCAAGTTATTCTTTTCTCTTCAATAGCCCTTGGGTAAACAAAATATATCCAAACTCCCTGTATACTCAATTTTTGTCAGGGAAATGGAGACTGTATTTTTATAAAAAGTCTTCACTGTCTATTTCTAGGCTTTCAATGGGAAATATGGTGCCTCATTTTGTTCCACTTTTTCTGGTGAAAATATTAGCAATTAACTAAAGAACTGGAAAATGAACCACACTGACATGAAGAAATATCAAAAGGTTCAAATAATCTACAAATTGAAATCTCTTCTCTCTAAGTAACGGAATTTCTAATTTTATATGCCTTATATTTTTCTGAATGTCATATGACTTTTTATTATAATTCTCAAAGTTAAGCATATAAAATCAGGATTGCTGAGAAAAATGTAAACTTTGCTCTCAAATCAAGAAGGCTTCTACTATATAAATAATTAATTAAATTGACATGTATCTTAATACATATAGTAAGCATTAGAGGTTAAAATGCTATGTATACATATTCGGAGCTCAAGAAACAAATATTTGTTTTGTTTTGTTTTGTTTTGTTTTGTTTTGTTTTTAAAGAAAGTAGTAGGAGAAACTCAAAGAATTATTGACAGAACTTTTTGGTGGTCCTCCCTGCTGCTATTGTCTGCATGTCAAGACCAGTAGTTAAGATTCGTACAAAACGATGGTGTTACAGTTATAAATGCCTAGCTCACTTCTTCATGACCAGAGTGATGAAGGAAGGAATCTCGCTTGGATATAAGTTTTATTGTGATAGCAGATGGGAGCCCTAGGGAATCTGAAAGTGTTCAGGAAAGAGCAGCAATTACAAAAACATCTCTAGAGTGTGCATAGTGCAAGATCTCTTTGAATGCTTAGAGGAAAAAGTTATTTATCACGGGAACTATTATGAAAGCATGAGAGAATGCATCTGCAAAAAAGATGTTAGAGTAAGAAGTGGGTCCCAAGGCCTGAGTCTAAGCAGAGAGCATAGAGGAAAGCAGTAAGAAAGAGTATGGCAAAGGTGTATAAGGGTTTGCAGAGGAGGGACCAAAACCCTGACAGAAATAGCAACAACTGGAAGGGGCACAAGTACCCTTCAGGCCAATTTTCTGGTTCACAAATGCGTTTTGTCTCCTACATAGTGTTTGAAAAACACATTTGGCCAACATTTTAAAACTGGCAGAATTCACATTTTCATGTGCAGTGGGGAAAGCTGGAAATCTGGTCGTTGTGTGCCTGCCAGCAATCAGGTGGGGCTGAATGCAGCACAGCCACCTCATTTAGCTGTGGTCGGCGGGCGTGCAGTTTATCACTGCATGTCTCTTTCTCTCCCCAGGCTTCTTCCACTTCACATTTACATTTTCTTTCTGGCCCTTATAGGCACTTTGTTTTTGACCCCTGGGTTGGACACCGATTTACTGAAAGTACAGAATCTCTGAGTCCTCTGAAATGCACAAGAGGATGGTTGGGTCTTTAAGAAGACAGAGTAGACTGAAAACAGATCAAGACAGCCAAACTGAACAGACCTTGTTTTCTTAGGCTAAATACCACTTACCCTCTCTGAAAAGGCTCAAGTTATCAAAACTACACTGAAATTGGTATGTTGTGCTTTCAATTAATTATAATGTTTAACTTAACTCCAAAGAAAATTCAGTTACTAGTTTATATAAAGTATGTAATTAAATTGTTCCCAAGCAACTATCTTTCTGTGATATGACTCAGTTAAGAAATAATTTGGAGACTTCCATACAAAAATGGTAAATTAAGGCCATTTCTACCCGACTCTCTTCTGAAACCAGCTGAAAACTACTAAGACTACTGAATTTTCAATGAAATTAGGCAACCGCTACAATTCCAATAGTCAATTTAAAAAATAAAATCCAGATCAAATATCAAGAGGATATGAAGCAACAGGGCCCAGAGACAATCAAGCTGCATTTGTAGTTCTCAGAAATTGGTGACACACTTGGAAGTCACAAGTATGTGACTTCTGGCTTGAACTAAAACACAATAGCAGGAAGGCAGGGCAGAATAAGAGAAGACATGATTTGACATCTTTGCAGGAAGCTCTGCATCTGCCAATCTCAGTAAAGAAAGATAAATAACTGTTAGATCAGCTCACAGAAGGCAGTGAAATGCAGAGATTTTTTGGTAACCCCCACAGCCTCCTTGTCATTGTGAGTAAAGATGCAGTAAGGCAATGTAAGCAGCACAAAATTTGAGAAGTGGTTTATGACAGCTGGATCCAACATACCAGTTGCCAGGTGTGTTTCCCCTAACTTTACTCCATATATTCTCCTGCAAAGAGATGGCTCAGAAAGTGGCAATGCACAGATATTTTCAAATAGAAAAGAAATAGGGTCTGTGACACAGTTTCTTTTTGAAAAGCAACCTCAAGAGGAAATTATTCTGACAAACAGATGAATGAAGAAATCGTGGTAGAGAAAATGGCCAACACAATCTGTTAAACTAAGTTTATAAGAACAAAGTTTCTTGTAAAACTAAGGAAAAATTACTGAAAATATTTTAATGATTGGCCAGAATATCTGTAAATCTTCATATTGTAGGACTTACAATATAGAGATAAAAACTTGGGATAAAGAGGATGGGGACAAGAAGTTGTAAGAAGTTCATGAATACTATTTCCATATTCTCAGAGTGGGAAATGAGAGGACAATAAACCCTGTTTTAAAATAAATGAATCAATTTATGAGCTAATTTAATAAAGTCGTAGTGGAAGATCCATAAAAATAAAAACAAATTATAAAAACAATTGATTATTTCTGAAAGAAAGCACAGATAACATAAAACAATATAAAGATACCATAAACCATACAAAGAAACATTAAAAAGAAAAGAACATTAAAAATAAAGACATAACATGAAAGTATAACATTAAATAACAGAAGCAAGACTTAAATATATCTGTCAACTCAATATATGTAATTAAATTAAATATCATGTTACAACAGAATTTAATTGTATTTAAACAAATAATGAAGTATGCATAAAGCAAGTGACTCAGGTTGAAAATAAATGAATAGGCAAAAAAAAGAAGGTAAAAATAAATAATTACTTTTAATGAAATGCATAATTAATATAAGACCAATTTTAATTCAAGTCTTAAAGCATTAAGGATACAAAGAAGACCATTTTACAAAGAAAATGTTACATTGAACAATGAAAGTTAGTCTTTATAAGAAATTAGTGTACCATAAATATCTTTATGGGAAAATAATAGTAGAAAAACGATAAATAAGTGGAACATATGTTTGGTCAAAGTCAGGTTTAATAGACAAAAATAAGTAAATAATATTAAGAATCTACAAAAATGTAATTATTATGAGCATCTAACAGATATATATTAAGCATATATTCTTGGAAATGAAGAATGCCTTTCTCTTTTATGTCTCCATAGAATATTTGCAAAATTATAAAAAACTTAGGTTTAAATCCTTATTTAAAAAAGTAGGAAAAGTATGGACTTATGTTCTGATCACATTGAATTAAACATCAATATTAACAATAAACATATAAACAAAATCTTATGGCTCTTGAAAGGTAAACAACACATGACTCTGTCCTAAATGAGTCTAAGGTAACTGAGAAAAATAAAAATGAAATTTGTAACATATTTTAAAACCAATGGTATTAATTTTCCTCTAAGCATGAATTAACTGAAACCCAAAGGTTCTGATCAAGATTTTAAAACCCAATTAAAATTATTTAAGCATTTAATTTAAAAATATTTCACTCCAATGTCAGCTTAATGAGAGCAGGGATTTCTGTCTATTTGTTCAGTGCTGTATTTCTAGTTTCCAGAAGCATTTTACATATAGTAGGCATCAACATGTGGTACCGGATGAATGAATGAATGAAATTAAGAGATGAAAAACAAAATACAGTACAACCAAGAAAAATAAATGTACGAAATTTATGGGATAAGGATAGAAAACAATAAATAAAAGAAAAATAATAACATTAAAATACATATCAAAGATCAATTCTTAAAATCAAGGAAGCCAAAAACAGATTATTAGCTAATATCAAGAATAAAAGGAAAAAGCGCAAATACACAGCATTAGATGTGTGACAGGGAAATAATCATAGATACAAAATGATAAGATTAATGTTGTATTAATCCGTATGGAATAGATTTTACTGAATAGTAAAAATATATTGTTGGATAAGTTTTGATACACTATTTCAGTGGAATTATTATTCAGCTATACAAATGAACAAACTGCTGATACATGCCATAAAACTCTTTTACATTATGAAGAAGAATATATACAGCCCAAATTTTAAAATGTTGATATACTTGAACACAAAAGAAGATATCCACAATTGCCAATAAGCATATTAATAGATGTTTGGCATCATTACCTAATAGAGAAACAAAAATTAAAAACACCTTTTGACGGCACTGTAATAATTGCTAAGATAAAAAGATAAATTTTAAAACTCCAAGAATTGGAAATGATATACAGCAAGAAGAATTACTGGGCATGTAAATAGTTACACTTCCAAATGTTACATGTTAATATCTGCTAAGGCTAAACAAATTCCTGCTCTATGACCCAGTGGTCGAACTTCAAGGAAAGGAGTGCTATTGTGTACCAAATGATATATACAAGAATATTCATAGCAGCCTTACTCAAAATAGCCAAAAACCTGAAAACAACTCAAATGCCCATCTACAGTAAAATGAATAAATATAATAAAATACAATGGAAAACAGCAAACTGCTGATACACATATAAAAGGAAGATGAGCACATATCATGTAATTCCCTTTATATAAAGCTCAAGAACTGGAAAAGTAGGAATGATTACTGACTGCAGCATATGAATTGACTAGAAAAAAGCATGAGCAAGTTTCTGGGGCACCTCAAACTCTATATTTGTATCCAGGTGGTGTTACACAGATTTTCATATGTGTAAAAATATGTCAATCTATTAATTTAAGATTTTGAGGGGCAGGATTCATTATTTTAATATTTTAGCAGCTCTTGAGACATAACTCTTATACAATAAACTGCAAATATTTCAAAATTATAATGGAATGGATGAATCATATATCAGGTGTATGATCTATCCATTCCACTGTAAGTACTTGCTCCAGATAAATGAAAATGTGTATTCATATAAAGACTGGTACAGGAAGATTCATACCAGCTTTATTTGTCATAGCCTAAAACTGGAAACACCCAAATGTCCATCAACAGATAAATCATGAGCAAATTGTGGTACAGCCGCAGTGAAATACTACTTAGGAATAAAAAGAAATGAATCATAGGTATATGCAAAAATGTCAATGAATCTAAAAATAATTATGCTGGGTAAAAGAAGCCAGGCAAGAAAAAGTATGTATTATATGATTCTATTTTATAAAACGCTAGAAATTGCAAAGTAATCTACACTGATAGAAAGATCAGTGGTTGCCCAGATACGTGCAGGAGGAAGAGTTTTTAGAAAGGATTGCCAAGGGGCATTAGAAAACTTCTCGAGATGATTAGCTTGTTCATTATCTTGGTTGTGGTGATAGTTTCAGACGGGCATATACATATGTCAAAACTTGTCAAATTATAATCTTGAAATATTTATAGTTTATTGTATATCAGTTTATTGACATATGTATATGTCTGTCTGTATTATGTATCAGATGGGCATGTACATATGTCAAAACTTATCAAATTATAACCTTGAAATATTTATAGTTTGTTGTATATCACTAGCAGTGCATGAGATTTTCAGTTCCTCCACAGCTTTGCCAACACTGGGTATCATCAGCCTTTTAAATTTTAACCATTTTAATAGCATATAATGGTATTGTTCTGGTTTTAATTTTCATTTTTCTAATTACTAATGATGAGCATCTTTTCATGTGCTTATATACCATCCCTATATCTTCTTTGGTGAAGCTTCTGTTCACATCTTTTGCCCATTTAAAAAAATTGGGTTGTTTTCCTATTGCTGAATTTTGAGAGTTCTTATATATTCTGGATAAAGACCTGTATCAGACATACTTTGCAAATATTTTTCTCTCAGTTGTGGCTTGTCTTCCTATTCTTCTCACAATGTTTTTCGAAGACGTTTTAAATTTTAATTAAGTCTAGCTTATACATTTGTTCTTTACTGCATTGTGCTATTGTCATATCTTAGAGATCTTTGCCTAACTCAAGGCTTTCTTCTAGAAGTCTTACAGTTTTATGCTTTACATTTTCAAGTCTATGGTCAATTTTGAGTTAAATTTTGTATATGGTATGAGATATGGATCTTGGTTCATTTTTTTTTGGATATAGATTATCTCATTGTTCCAGTACTATATGTTAAAATACATAAACTTAAGAGTTTTTGACTTTTCTGCATGTATGTTGTACCTCAATAGAAAATTAAATATAAATAAATCAGTGAATATAGTGAAATAAAAGTCCTATTTATAATTATAAGCAATAAACACTAGAAAGTACCCAGAAATAAACTACGGTATGTACATATGTGGAGGAATTTTCAAGTTATGTTGAAAGATATAACAGAAGTTCAGAAAGATTTAAATATTGCAAAGTATTCAATTATCCTATAATCAAAATATAAATACAATACAGTCTCTGTACAAAAACCACTATGTCATTCCTACATGGCAGTTCAATCCGACTCTGGTTCATTCCTGGCCCTTTAGGTTTTTCAGCTAAAAGCCTGCATATTTTCCACCACCTCTCCCTAACTGGTCTCAAATGCTGATCTTTGTCTTGTGATATTTGCCCTGTTTTTCAGAGGTTTTCCATTTATGATTTAATTTCCTTTCCTTTTCAGGCCCAGAATCATGAAATTTCCTAAGAGGAGAATGGGTCGTGTACTTGAAGTCTCCTATGTCTCTGTCAAAGCTGTCTTGGTTTTTCAAAACATGTAATATGTGGGTTTTCCCTGTGCTGCTCATGCCCAGAATCATCAAATGTCCCAGGGTGAGAGTGGCTGAGGAGACATGTCCCCTCTCTGAGCTTCTTCCTTCTCTGGAACCTTTGCCTTTCCAGTCCTCTTGTCTCAGTAGTGATTACTTATATTGGAATGATGGTTTTTGTATTTTATTTGGCTTTCCTATTTGTTCTCAGAGGCAGCTTTAGTCTGCCATTAGTGCCTCCAGTCAAGACAGGAGCAGAAGTTCTGGTATAACCTTTTAAAAACAAACAAACAAAACCTCACTTAATTGAAAGAGAAATTGATGATTTTTGCAAGACAAAAAAACCCAAATCCTTAAAATCTTAAATTCGTCATTAAATTTGAATGTAAAATTTAAATGTCATGTTTATTAATATTGTTAAGTGTTTAGGAAAAATAGATCTCTTACACACTACTAACAGGAGTGAAATATAAATATGCATAGCCTTTTTGGAAGACAATTTTGCGTTAGATACAGAATTCAACGAATTTACAAATCCTTTACTTATCAACTCAATTGTTTAGAATTTACCCTGGGGATATATTCGCATCTATTATTTATTGCAATATTGTTGCAATAATAAAAATAACATCAAACAAAGGGAGGGAGGGAGAGAAGGAAGGAAGGAAGGACAGACCTAGTTGCCCATCACAAGAGAATAATTGTTTAAAAAACTTATTGTTACTTTTATATAATAGATGCAACTGTTGAAAATAACTTTCGATCTGAATATTCTAATGAAAAGAGCTTGAAATCCATTGTAATATACGTAATTACTACTATTATTAGTTTTTTCAAATACACACACAAACTAGCAATAGTTGTTGTCTCTGGGAAATAGGACTTGAGATTTAGACTAGGAAGAACATTTAATTTTTATTGTATACCTTTGTACTATTTAAGTGTTTGTTTACCATGTCATTATATTACCTCTTAAAAACTATTACTAAAAGATAATTTGATCTCTAATACATCATTAAATTAGGTAAGTGGAAAAAATAAAGTAACACCAAAGAAAGAATACTGGGGTAACTTTAAAAGTTAAAACATTTAATAAGGTGGTTTCTATTCATCATTTGATTATTGAATTGTGTTCAAATATTTGCTATTCTCAACTTTGTGTGTCTTCATCAGTACCTACTCAGAAGAAAGAAAAAAGCAGCTTGTAAGTTGCTCAGGAAAGGAGTAGCTCTACAAGTGCACATACTAATATCCCTGGGAATATCTGAGGGGATGAAAAGAGTTTCAAAGCAGCTAGTGGGATATTACGGCCGTCTATGAGAACAACTAGGAATGACAAATAAAATGCAAAATTCATGTCCAAGAGCAGGAGAAAGCTACTGAGTTGACTCATCTACTTCAGTCCATAACCCTATTACACAAACTTTCAATATTTTTTTGCTCATAAAATATAGAAAGATTGGGCTAGAAACATCACTATCATTTTCCAGATTGTTTTGACTAAGTTTTATTTTCTCAGCATGCCAAAATTTGAATTACATATACTTTGAAACAATAATTGTGCATTAACATGTTTTGCTTTGCTTATAACTCTCTTTTCCCTTATGAATCTTAGTTCCATTACTTGGATCTCTGGGAAGCATAAGCATAACAACATTAAAAGCTGATGGACAAAGTGCAAGTTTTGATACTCATGTGCTGCCAACTTAAAGTCAAAAGAGTGCAATAAGATGTCAGACCAAAGAAAAGCATAGAAATGGAACACAAAGGAATTAAGGTGGAGGAAGGAGTCCATTGATGAGACTGAAAGTAGAAAAGTCCTGAGATTTTATTAGAAGCAGATACTAATAACCCTCCATGAATAATGAGGGGAGATAGGAGATTACTTGAAAGTTACCCTTAATATCAAATCTATATAAAGCACACTAGGGAGAAAATAGTTTAAAAATCTAGATTTATATTAAATGTCTTTGCCGTGATTACATAATATCTTGTGTTAATAGTTTTACCTTTCTTCACATTTAAATGTGAAAAAAATGAAAAAATAAAAATAATAATAGTAATAAGTAGGTATATTCCAATGGATTTTAAGCTCTTTTATATTAAATCCTATGATCATGAACCCATAAACTGTTGGATCTTTATAAGCAAAATGTCATCAATGGTAAAACTTTGAATAAATCACTTGTCTCTTATCCACAGTTGCCTTATCTAAAATCAAGTGTTTGCCCTGAAGATTTTCTAAGGTTCCATCCAATCTGAGTACTTCATGAGTCTATGTCTATCTCACAGCACCTGCTTTGCAGAGAGCTATGCACAATACTAAATATATTGCATTGGTTTGCTAGATAAACATAACAAACCATTTCTTTTAAATTTTTGTTCTGAAAATTTGTACATACATAAAATTAGGAAAAATGGTATAGTGAACTCTATTATCCATCAACCAATTTCAAAATTATCAATATATTGACAATCTTGTGTTGCCCATACCTCTCAATATCTACCTGTTTATAGCTATTTGTGTTTATTTTTAGGTTTATTGAGGAATAATTTGCATAACATCAAATTAACTCATTTCATTTATTATTTTAGTGAATTTATAGAGTTGTGCAACCATTACAACAATCCAGTTTAAAAACATCTGTTACCCCAAAAGTTCCTTTGTACATAAGCACAATCAAACCTCAGACCTAGGAAAACATGGATCTGCTTTCTATCTGTATAGATTTGCCTTTTCTGGATAATGTATTCAAAGGGAATAATAAAATATATAGTCTTTTCTATATCCCAGTTAATTTTAGCCTAATACCTTTCACCTAACTCTTTTATAGCACATCTTTAAAAATGGCATAGTACACCATGACCTTGGCCCTAACCAAGATATAAGGCAGGGCAATTAGGCGAAATAACATGTTAAATCAGCACTTTCCTGTAAAATAGGGTTTTGATGCAAGAAAAAAGAAAATAACACAGTGGAGAAAATGTAACTGGTAACAGAGCAGAGCAAAGCTCAGAGTTCATATTCCCAGGATGATGGTAGACAATAAGGATAAGAAGAGAAATGTGGCCAGATCTTCTTAGGTTTTTTCTCTCTATATAAGGCTAGACCTGGGTCTGGGCTCATGTGCATCAGAAGACTAGTTCTGAATGAACTGAGTGAGACTTAAAGGCAAAGGATAAAATGGTAATTAAGCATGTGTCAAGAACCAAGCCAAAAATTTGAACTCTTGCTGTAGATGAGAGAGGGAACAGCTACCTGCTCATATGAGCAGCACCTGTGCCATATGACAGCAATCTTGACTAGTTCAGAGCGTCATTTACTCAGGAGCATTACAATTGTTAGTATTTCGGACCTCTCCTTTTTCAATGGTTTTAGGACAGAGGCCATTGTAAAATGAGCAACTGAGTCTGGGTGGAAATAGGATAGGAATAAGCACTAATTGATTAGCAGCTGAAAAATAGAATGAGGATGAGGGAGGGTACGGAGATCATTGAAGGCAATATTTAAAGATGTTTTTCTATGTGTTCTTACAGGTATTTAGAAATGAAGGTATTCACGAATGAAGAAATTCTACAGTGTGGCAGGAAATGGACAACATACTAACATAGCATATATATGGATATTGAATATATATGGTGTATTTATATGGCTTGAAATATTTATAAATAATTTAAAAAACATTATTTTAATATCCTTTAGTAGATATAGTTAATTGAATATAGAGATGTTTCCACCTTCTTCCTTTATTTAGAATCACCAGAAAGGTTTAAAACTCCAAGTCACCTCTGAATTAGTGACAGTCACTGATACCTAGTAAGATGGCTCAAAGTTGGGCCACCTTAACATTTTCTTTCTAATAAATTTTACTGCCTACAGGATCTTGACAGGATGCCACAGAAAGTGAAGAAGCAAACATGTTGGGCTCTGGGGGTCTATCCGGACAACATTGAAAAGGAAATGTCACCAGTTTTACACAGTTGCCTTTTACTGTTGAAGACATGTGCTCCTTAGGGAATTCAAGAAACACTGCATTTATAGGGCAGTAGTGATACTGCCAGTGGCACTTTCTTGACTACCTCTTTAAATGAACAGAATTATGAGTATGAATCATGACATACTGAAGGATGCCAAAATATCCCGTCACTTCATCTAAAAATATCGTCGTATTTAGTACTCAATCCATATAGACTACTTTTCCTGATGATTAACTGAACTGGCCTGATAGATATAACCTAAAATAAGATGGGAGGAGGAAGGAAAGAGGGATTAATTTAAGGTTATTATAATTGCCATCTCAATGAATAAATCCATTATGATATTTGCGTTAGGTTTATCCAAAATCACTTTGCACCTTACCTTCCCCATAGCAACATTTGAATCTGTAAAGGATACTCATCAAATAACCAAAGGAATTAGCATATAATTATTATAGATTCAGTAGTGAAAAGAGATTAATTAAATAGTTTTCAGAGTAAATACAGGAGCCACAGCTGCAATATTATTATTATCATTTATCTTTTGGTGCAATATTATAGTATTACAAGAGAAACAACAGTTTTCTATGAAAGCAGTTAAATAAGAAAACATTCTTGCTAAACTTTCCTACACAAACACAAAGGTGAGACTATTTTCAGTCTTTCTAAAAATGCTGATTAATTTATGCTCTGGAATTTTTTTTGAGTCTATTTATGGAACATATTATTAGTTTTTACTTAAGCATTGAAGTATACCAACAATTGCCAAATGATCATTTCTGGAATGTTCAGGCTTGTTATGTTTAGCAGATGGTAGTTGGAATCACTCATTGCCTAAATCATGAAATGCAAAATGATAATTTAGATAAACTTTCTACTAAGTACTTTTAAATAGACTAGCTCATCTGAGTCTCATAAGAACCTAAGAATTAGATAGGCTGAAAAATTGTATTTCTTTTTTGTGGGTGAACATAATTAGGCACAGGGAAGTTAAATCTTTATGCAGCAATTCTCAGCCAGATAGAAACTGAAAATGCTATTTTCCCAGACTAACTCATTCTCTAATGTGCTCTCGTTTATGCTATGTTGTTTCCAACAGATTTAAAATCTATGGTTGAGATTTTTTTATTAGAAAAATGTTTAATTTTATGTTTTTATATTTATTTAGATATCAATTTAAACTTTTATGTCCTGAAATCCATTATTTTATTAAAAAATAATTGAGTCCTGTAATTATGCGACATGAATAATGTCTTAGGAACTACACAAGGTAATAGGGGTGAAGGGATGCATAAAATATGATTTTCTCTTCACCAAAATCTAGGGTTGTAACCAGACATGTAGATGAAGGTTACAGTGGATGATTTGCAGATCGCAATTGCAAAGTGTGAAGTGCCTTGTAAATCATGTTAAGAATTTTAAATTTTATCCTTTAAGCAGCTTTGAGCCACTAGAAATCTAATTAAGGGGGAAAACAACAAATCAGGACTCAATTCAAAATACAAACTTCTAGCTTTGTAGAGAATGGATTGAAAAAGGAAGCAACTGGTGCCAAGGAGACAAGAGGAGCCTACTAAGAAAATCAATTGCAGTAGAACAGTAGAACCGCACCTGAACTAAGGCAGTGGTGGTGGGTGGAGAGAAGGAGGACTATACTGGGAAATATTCCTGAGCTATAATTTTAGAGGTAGGCTTTGGTGATTTGTTTGATGTGCGTGTGTCGGGGGCAGTTTGCCTAGAAATGTTCTACATTTTAACGAGCCTGTTGACATAATTTCTCTAGTCCTTTGCATGTTTTCTATGAAGTTTTAAAGGATAGGCTGAGAGCAGCTTATTTTGTTCAGTGCTTTTTTTGCTGTTTATCATCACATTTATATTGATGTTTGCCCACTTCCAAAGGACTCATCTGTGCCAATTGTATAAAAAGTGGTTTTTGACATTAAGAAAAGCAGAACTTGGTGTAAAAAGTGAAAAAAAGTATTTTTCTATCTTTAATTAGATCTTGGCACCTTTTAGAGATAGGTTTTGGTTATTTCTTTCTGTATGTCTCCTACTAATCTATTTCGTAATTTATTACTACTGTGGCACAGTCACAAACCCTTCCCACTTTCTAGATTTTAATGTCTATGAAATTATTTATGCCAGCACAGAGTAAACCTTATGTCTGTAGTAGCCACCCACTTTTACTATTGACAGTAATGCTTTCCACCATGATAATGCTAAAGGTAAATTATCAAGTTGTCATGATCTTGAACCATTTAACCTAGCAGAATGATTTGTCCTCTACAAATGCAAAGCATGTATTACTCATCAAATGTTCTCCTGATGAAAGTATGGAATACCCATGGGTCTTAGAAATTCTAGAAACAGTAAATAATATGAGAAAGAATATAATTTTTTTTGCCAGTTTCTTTCAAGCATCTAATAACCAAGTTCAATTGTGGTTTACTTATTGCCAGAGCTGAAAAAATTGTGAGGAGAAAAAGCCGTTATCTTATTTTCAAAAGTTGTTTACCTTTGTTTCCTAAGTATTCATATAGATTAGCTTGTGTTCAATGGCAAAATTTAATTGACACTAATGGATTGCATAACTCTCTCCATGTAGGTTCAGTAAGAATATATTAGCATACATATGTGCCATCCATTATGGAACACTATCTACTATCTTTAGACATGCCTAATGATTAAAAAATCAGCCAATATTGAAATATAGCTTCCTGGTTCTATGGATTTAATGAATGCAAGGCGCTCAATAGAAACTGAAGAATGGCAGATAAAAAGCTCATGACTCCTAAACAGAAATTAAACTTGCTTTTCACAGCTGTACAAGTAAGAAACAGATGTAGGCTGCAAGTACCAGCGCAAATTTTAATTTTCAACTTAAAATGGCAAAACAAAGGACCATGGAAGGACCCCCTTGAAATATATTTGAAGGACATGTATTAGGCAATTGAAAGAAATACATGCCAGATAATTTTGCCTAAGCAGACAGGGTTACGGATACTTTTGACTAAAATGTCATTGCCCTACTCTAATTTGATTGTGCACAGAGTAACAAAATCCTGACATTTCAAACATATTGTTGGTTGTATGTGTATATTTTATGCTTAAGTGCAGAAACATCTGGCTGTTCTGGTAACTTGGTGATTTGAGATAGGTACACATGGGAGAATTATGGTATTGTTCATCAGTTTCAAGTTTTCCCAAACATGTGGGACCCCCATTTGTAGAATTTAGCAATGGCAACAGTCAGCTGCTGAAATATGATGTTAAGAATACTGTGATATAAAAAAGGTACATGGAAACAAAACATATTTTAAATGGCATATAAATAATTTTTATCTAAAAATGACATATTTTAAAGTCATTGCCTTTAAATTTTAGGATTACAAATATCTTGGGATTCTAATATAAGGTATAGACCATCTTCTCTGGAAAATTCAAGAACAGATGACATTGTTTAATTGATTGCAGTTGGTTCATGTTTAAGAATCTTTGACATATTCAAGACTGTATTCTTTCTAGGGGCTTTTAATTTTGAAATCATCAGATATATAACCAATGTTTAATGTCACTGTGAGAAAGTGCCCAAATCAGTGTATTGTTTGGAAAGAAAGAGAGCTAATACAAGCAAATAGATACACACACATTACCAACATTGAAGATATGTGCCAAGAAAGAGAAGCCCACAAAAGAACATTTAGCAAAAAAGCAGAAACAACAAAGAAAATGAAAAAAAAAAAAGTTAACTAGAAGGTTGTATTTTGGAAAACTACAGAAAGGAAGCAGACGTGTTTTTCGAAAAGAGTGTGGTTGGTATGTAAAATAAAACTGAGAGTTCATGTCAGATACCATCTGAAAATATGCTTTGATGAAGCAATTAAGAATCTTGGTGATCAAGAGGAGCAGATATATTACAATTTTGGACATAGACAGCTAAATTATCTTCTTGAAATGAGAAAATTACTGTGACTTTTTTTTTTTTTTTTTTGAGACATAGTCTCGCTCTGTTGCCCAGGCTGGAGTGCAGTGGCACAATCTCAGCTTGCTGCAACCTCTGCCTCCCGGGTTCAAGAGATTCTTCTGCCTCAGCCTCTCGAGTAGCTGGGACTACAGGTATGCTCCACCACGTCCGCCTAATTTTTGTATTTTCAGTAGAGACAAGGTGTCACCATATTGGCCAGGCTGGTCTCAAACTCCTGATCTCATGCTCTACCCACCTTGGCCTCCTAAAGTGATGGGATTACAGGAGTGAGCCATGGCACCTGGCCAACAGAATATTCTTATCCCTTCTTTCTACTGATTATTATTTAAAAATAAGCAATTATTTTTGCCCTAAACAATTGTGTTCATAGGGATCAATCTATTTATCTACATATTTACCATTTCCAGTATTCTGTTTTCTTTTATATACATCTGAAATTGTATCTGGTATTATATTTCTTCAGCCAGAAGAACTTCTTTTAATATTGCCTGAAGTGCAAGTCTGCTGGTGACAAATTATTTTAGTTCTTCATTGTTTAAAATGCCTTCATTTCACCTGATTTTAGACATATATTTTTCCTGATATAAAATTCCAGGACTCCTTTTAGTGCCCCTGGTATTTTAATCGCTTAAAAAAAGTGTCTTCTGGCTTGCATTGTTTCTGATGAAGAGCAGTCAGCCTTACCGCTATTAGCCTACAGGCAATGTGGCTTTTTTCTTTTTTCCTGTCTCAGTGTAAGACTTTTTCTTTATGGTTCAGCAATTTGATGATGATGTGCCTTGGTGTGTTTTCTTTGGTTTATTCTGTATGGAATTCCTTGGACTTCCATTCTGATATTAATATTGCACCCCCAGATTTCTTTTGAAATTAGCATGCTATATCTTCTTCCGTATTTTAAGTTTTAGCCTATTTATGTATTTATATTTAAATGTGTTTCTTTTTCACAGCACAGAATTAGGCATTTGGGATTTTCGTTGTTGTCCATTTTTATTTTGTAATTTAAACTGAAAATTTCTGCCATTTATTTAGGGTATTTTGACAATTAATATTTAATGTCATTTTTATGTTTGGGTTTAAACCTACCATCTTTATGTTTCCTTAATTATTTGTTTCATTCATTCTTTGATGCTTTTTCCCTTTCTTTGCCTCCTTTTGCATTGAATATTTCTTATTATATTTTACTGGTTTATTAGTTATAACTGTGTGGAGAGCCATGGACAAGCCCCACACAGTGTAATCAGAGTTTTCCTCAGTAAATTCAGAAGGCTGTCCACTTTCCTGGCCAGGCAGGACAGAAGCAAATAGCAGGGTGGTAGAGGTGGGGATGAAGCTAGCAATAGGAACAGGTCCCACTGGAGGCAGATGGTCTGACTTGTTCATCATCAGCAGAATATGCTAGCTACTCTCACTGGGGACTTCAAGTGTTTGCAGTGTCCATGATTATGAACAGGAAATTGCAGCTGAATGGAGAGGCCAGGTCAGAAATATTAGCATGGACCCAAATACAGTCAGCCTCTCCATGCTCTCCCAGGAGCACCTTAGGAGCAGCACCTGACTTAAACTTCATGGGCCAGTCTTCTTTAATCTGAGAAGAGGATTCAATTTCACTTTTTCTTTTTAACATGGTTATGCAATTGTCCCCATAGCAATTATTGAAACATCTACCTTTTCCCACCTTTGTTAGAGGTTTGGGTCCATTTATGTGCTCTCGATTATGTTCCATTAAATTCCTTTCCTAATTCTGTACCAATACTAAATTCACTTAAGTTTATACTGTTAATATAAATTTTGATATCCCTTAAGGCAAATCCTTCAAACTTGCTTTTTCCCATTAAGAATTTCATATGTATTTTTGGATGTCTTCCATTCCACTTCCCCTTTTCCCAATCAAAATACTGTATGATTCTGATTGGATTACATTGAATATCTTAGTGAATTTGTGTTGTTTTTCTATTTTTGAAATATTATCTTTCAATCCATGAGAATGACGTTTATGTATCTATATCTTTAATAATGTCCTTTATTAAAGTTTTATGATTTTTGCTACAAAAATTCTATAGCTCTTTTGATAGATTATTACTAAATACTAAATATTCTTGATACCATTGTAAATGGTAACATTTAAAAGTTCACTGATTACTTGATACAATTATACATAAAAATGATTGCTTATATATATTGATTTTGTATCCAACAACTTTCCATGTTCTCTAATTCTGATAATTCGTGTGTATATGATTTTATACTTCTTCCCTAAATTACCTATATAATTGTATATGAATGCATACATACATGCATATACACACACATACAGAAAATTGACTCTAAACCTTAGGTTTAATGGTAAAATTTTTATGCATTTAACTTGAAGAATAAGAAGACAACATAAATGTCTTCCATATCATGACTTAGATTCAACAGTGTCCTGGATGTCTTAGCCTAGCTACATCAAGGAAAGGAAAAAAACAAAATATATATGATTTAGAAAATATTGTGTCACTTAATTTTTTTATTCCCTGAAATACTTTAGAAAAGTCAGTTGAGACTGTTTTCTCAATCTGATTTTCAGCAGCATTTAAGTCAAGATGTGTAATGAAAGAGACAAATTGTTTCAGGTTCAGTGACTTGAATAGTAGATTATAAATAGGGAGAAAATATCAGTATGTTACAATACTTTCAATAGTTTTTTTGCATGTGTGTTTACCTTAAGTATGAATATACAATCACAAATCTAAAATTTGTTACATCTCGTCTAAGGCCATTGTGGTATTTTATTCATTATTTGACAGTAGTTTGCCCTTAGAACCTCACAGGTTGAGAGTTTAAAGTACTGAGTTGACAGTTCCTATATTGCTTTGTTATTTTCCTATAAAACTGGCTGGAACAAAATGAAACTGCTCTTCTTTCAATATGTTCAGTTCAACTGTCAGTGGGAAAGTACAAGAAGATTTGAAAGGTTTTCACCCTGTAATAGAAAACAGGAGTCAAGAGAGGTAAGTTAGCCTGAATATATGTTTTGACACACTGAATTCTTTGAATAAATAATAAATCACGTAATTATTTTTAGTCTTAACGAGACAGATACTGGGCTATGCTTAGTGGATACATAGAGGTCATTAAGATCTTACAACCTAGTGGAGGAAACTGGAATTTAAATAAATCAACCACCCTAAACTAAGAGAGATTTTTGTTGCAATGCTTTAGTAGCTAAATTAACCTTGTGAAGGAAGGTTTGTAGTGTATGTCCAATAATTTACCCATAGAAGGTATCTAATGTTTGAGAATATTTAATAAATAAAATTAAAATTTGCAGAATAATGGAACCATTCACAACCTATTTTTTTCTTCTGCAGAATCACTTTGTTCTGCACAATCATATCCTTCCCTGTGTGGATATAGTTTTTACTTCATTTTACCTGATATTTCAATGTGCAGAGTGTCCCTCACATTAAGAAATGCTGCAATAAACATCTTTGTTTATATATTTTCATATTCAGAAATATTTTCTAGGAGTGAAATAGCCACATCATAACCTATGTGCTTTTTAAATTTTGATAGGGTAACTTACGATTCATAGTTTACTCTCTTCCATTTTGAAAAGGAAGCAGCCTCTAGAGCTGAGCAAAGGCTCTTTCTGAGTCTTTCCTTTCTACAGAATGCTTCTTGGGTTTTCTGCTTCTTTTTCCCTTCTTTAGTCTCATCTCTGCTCTTTGCAATCACCATCTTATATCTTTGGTTCCTTGGTTATTGTTTGCCACTCTAATTCTAGTTCCTCAAAGAACTTTCATCACATTCTCCTATAGCAGTGAATATATGAGATGAAATTAATATTTTGCATGTTGAATCATCTCTTCATTCTTCCTAAGAGTATCCTATCAGAGCATGAAAATAAGTGAATTATCTTTACCAAAGGTTATGTGCCACTTTAGTTTTTCAACTTGAATTGCAACGTAGGAAGGAAATGGGTAATTTGATGTTCTTAGATTTGTCCCTAAGTTTTAGTTTAAATAGTCTCCCAGTCCAAAATTTTACCCACCATTCAATTTTAAAAATAATCACTTATAACTATCAGAAGATATCAATTTTATCAGATATGTCTGTTTTTTTTCCTTGCCTTTTGCGTGTGCATTATCCCATCTGAGGAATTATTTTTGAGGTTGCACCGCCTGGAGCTTTGTGACTGGATGTGCTGTTGGCATTCAGTGCCTGCCATTCTCAGGAGCCACAAGGGAGATGGATCAGGTCACATGACATTGATGATATGGTTCTTCCTTTCTAGATTCTCTTTTTGACACCTAATCCGTGCAGAATATGAAAATAGGCTGGCAAATTGTAAATTATCAGCTTGGAATCAGTGTGATGTATGATGAGACAGGCAAGTAAAACAAATTAGAAAGGCTGCCTTAAAAATAATTGCAATAGTCAAGGTATCAGACGATAAGGAAATTAATTAAGGATGTGACAGTAGGTCTGTGGGGTAAGGATGGGTATAAGAAGTATAAGTAAAGATGAATTGCAAGGATTTAGAGACAAATTACATAAATGAGGTAGAAGGAAAATTATAAGTAAATATCTTTGCATTTTTTATTATGTAGCTCAAGGAGCTATTTTATTGTCATCTTACCCCCATTTTATTCAGAATCAAGTGTTTCTTAAAGGAATGTTTTAAACTTTATTCTTTGGAAATTAATATTTTCTAAAGGTCATCAGTGACCTTTGCTTTTCAGGCTACTAATAACTTAAATAGAAAGGATTTGATATTAAATAAGTGGATGATGTGCGTGAACTGAGTATTCTCCACTCCGATTACAGCTCATGATGCTCTGGGCAGTCAATGTACCGTGCTGACAATCTGGTCCTTGCCACAGGCCACAAGACTAGCCAAGACCAAAGCCAGAGCTTATGCTATTTCCTCCAGCCAACAAAGGAACATCCTGAGGCTTCAGTAACCCTAGTCCGAAGGCTAGTTATCAGTGTTCTTGGGGTTCAAAGTAAGTAAATGAAACAGAGCTGGAAGTAGAGCTCAAGAAAATGCAAGAAGCCTGAGAGAACAAATAGTTGGAAGCCAAGTAGTGGGAAGACATATCTGAAGGCAGAGATCAATCTGTTGTTTTAACATCACTCAATGAAAGGTATAATTCATAAAATCAGGAGATGTTTCCATAAGTTGTCAGATAGATGGAATCTTTCAGATCTCTGTATATATGCAGAAGTACATGTTAAATAAAGAAATAAAGAAAGCAATCAAGGCAAGGACTGACTAGATATAGAAAAAAGATAATTTTCTGTCTTCATGCTTGTCTGCAGTTCTTTGGAATTATCCTAATGTGGGCTTAGAAGGGAGCTACCAACTTGGAAGACACATAGGCGATGTGGCTGCCAACTTGGAAGACATATAGGCGATGTGGCTTCCAAGAGTCCCCTGGTCAGAGTAAGCCATGATAGCATGGGTCACACCTCCAAGATGTCTTAAGCAAATACCAAACAGAACAGAGGATTCAAGCTTGTGATGAGGAGAAACTCAAGCCCTGCAGAGGAAGGGAACTCCTTGGTACCTCATAAAGAAATATTGGGAGAGTAAGGGATAGTCAGCACACAAACAGAACAGTGTCTGGTGTACTTGGCATACACAAAATCTCAATAGCCAGTTTTGAAGAGCCAAAGATCTTCAAGTGTAGTAGATGTGGGTATTTGGACTTCAAAGTTTGTACTGAGCTGAGCTGAGTGTCTAGGGCTGGTCAAGTTGCACAGCTGCCAGTGGGCATCTACATCTGTGTATCCACAGAGATCTGAAAGGCATGTCAGTTTCATTCTTCATAGAAAGCCAGTCTTGGGAAATGTGTGCTGCTTCCAGTTTAAGCAGTAATACCATGTTGTGAGAAAGAAATATTCAAGCCCATTTGTTGATATGTAAAAACAATTTTGTGTAAAACCTTAAGCGTACATATTGAATCTTAGCTATTCCTTTGCTTTTCTGAGCTTTTTTGGGAATTAGATTTTGGTAAGCTTGGATCTCCCAATATCTAATTAAAATATAATTGTGGAAACACGCAGTTTTAGGTGAAACTTTTAAATTATCTTTTGAAAAATTTGGTCGAATACTTTGTTTCTGCAGTACTAATGTGAAGAATCAATCCTAGTATAGAGTTTATCCAACCTATGGAAATAAGAGAAAATCTTGAAAACAGATTGTTTAAGGGGAACATCACACCCCGGGGGACTGTTGTGGGGTGGGGAAGCGGGGAGGGATAGCATTAGGAGATATACCTAATGCTAAATGACGAGTTAATGGGTGCAGCACACCAACATGGCACATGTATACATATGTAACAAACCTGCACGTTGTGTATATGTACCCTAAAAGTTAAAGTATAATAATAATAAACTAAAATAAAATAAAAAAGAAAATGTGTCCTGTTTATTCTTTTAATTTGTCATTATAAATTGGCTATTTCTCAATCATATTTGAAATCACTTGCAATAAACTAAAATAAGCTCTAAATAATGTTTTGGAGAGGTAGTTAAATATATGTCAGGGCTGCTTTCTGGAAACCAAGTGGGGGAAGGATGCCCCAAAGGATGGCATATTGGCATGCTGAGTCCTTTGAACTAAAGGCAATTGGGAGGCCCTCGGAAGCAAGGTCTCTTTAATCTTCTCCTATGCTCTTTTCTCCAGCTCCCATTTCTCCCCGGCTCGCATTTCTCCCCTAAGTCATGTAATAGAAACCAGGATTCTCTCCCCTGAAGCAGATCATAGCAACTAGAACTCCTCTCCCCCATAGCAAGCCATAAAATCTAGAAAGGTCCCTTTCTGACCTACCTTCCCTGAAAGTCAGTCATAAGACCCTCTTTCCAGAGGGGTTCTGCCTCATACCCAGGGGGGAGAAATGCTACACAGACAGGCCAAGAAGGATCTGAACAAACAGGCTTTGCCAAGACCCCTTCAGTATGTTACCATTAGCTGACACCCTTTTGTCCAATCATGTTTCTTCACAACTATCCACTTTTTTCGTTTACACTTGGCATAAAAATACATAATTTTCCTTGGGTCTTTGGCTTCACTTCTTTGGATCAGGTAAAGCTTTGATTAAATGAATTTGTTGTGTTTTTCTCTTGTTAACCTGTCTTTGTTTGGAAATATTGGTCATGACTCTTGTGATAGGCGGAATTACTGTAGCATATAAGTTAAAAAGCCTGATGCAATTGATCACAAAATGGATGTAAACTTTCTGGAACCCAAGGGGAGAAAAAAAATGTAATGCATTGTAGACTACAGACATTTCTTAGTAGGTATTAAAACTGATGTAGTTAATCTAATGTTTAAAAAATTAGATTACAATAAAAAATATGAGCTTTAAAAATTTTCTATATACATATATACGCAGAAATATAGTTTGTGAATATGGAGTCATGAAGTAAAACATATGCCTGTGAACCTTAGCCATACAAATCTGAGTATCACAGATTTAAAATACCAGCTAATGAATTTCCCTTATACTGCCTTCTCCACCAGACCAAAAGATTTAATTGGGCTGATTAGTTGTGATTTGGTACAACTAATAGGTATTTTCTTACTGGTTTATAAATCTAATGAACAAAAAGACTTTAGGATTTTGAGACTTTGGGGCTCATAAGCTGAAGTAAAGTTTTATTTTTTTATTCCCTCAAATTTTGGGTGTTGTAGAGAGGCTGTATAAACCTTTTAAAAAATACTGCTGTAATATTGATTTTTAAATTTCAGATTTGTATGTGTACCTATACACATGGAGACAGAGAGAGAGAGAAATGTATATATATGATTGAAATGTCAACCCTGATAAAATTTATAAATCTGTGATTTAGACTTTGAAAGTAGTACAATAGATCATTTTAATCACAAGAAAATTAGAAGCATAGATTTATTTAGATTAAATTTCGGTTGTCAATACAGTTACACTTTTTTTCTCCCTGAAAATTTCAAAGCCATCATGTATATTAGCCAACATTTTTGCTATTAATAACACACCTTTTTAAAAGTAGTTTTCCTATAACAGTGGTATTTTCTTTTAATAAAAATAAGCATTGGCATAATTCTTAGATTCCTGATATACTTTATTATACTACAAGACAAATGTACTTATTTTATGGTTGAGTGAGCCCATTAATTAAAATTGTCTTATGAATCCCCTAAACTTCTGTCTGAAGAAAACAGAGCATGTCATTCCGAACAAAGAAACCTGGCTTTGAAATATGTATTGCTGTCTGGTTTATTCAATAGGGCAAAATGATTTTTCTCTCACCTATGACCTCACTTTACACAGTTTAAATTAGAAAAAGAAGTCAATATTTGAATTCTAGCCTGGACTTTTTCCTCCAGCAGTCTCTTTATGATAGTAATTAACTTTGATTGTTGGGATGAGGTGTTTACTGGCCAAAATTACTTTAATGAAATAAATTACAACTCTTGGAGATCTTGGCAAAGCTATTAACCAAACAGAAACAAAGAATTTGGACACTTACAGAAAATTAAGAACTGTGATTTAATATGTAAATCTTGTTCTGAGAAATACTTACACTCAGTGTTATTTAGAACCCAAAATATTTCATTTCCCTATCCATAAGCAGAGATTAAATAAACCAGTGAAAGTAATTCTGAGGTTTCCCATGAAGGAGAGAAAATTCCTATTGTGTAATGTTCTAAGATTGGGACAAGTTAAATGTTACATAATCTTATTGCCTGAAGGTACTTTAGAAGTGTTAGGAACAATGTTTCCTCAACTCTGGCTATCATACAGGGGAAAGAAAAAATGTAGATGTTTGGGTCTCACATACAGAAAGTCAATGTTATTAGACTGGACTAGGCGTGTGCACTGGTACTTTTGTTTATAAAGCTCCCCAGGTGATGTTAATGAGCGGCTTGGAATCATATAGGGGAAAGAAAAAATGCAGATGTCTGTGTTTTGTATACAGAAAGTCATTGTTATTGGTCAAGACTAGCACTGAACATTGCTAGTTTTGTTTATAAAGCTCTCCAGGTGATGTTAATGAGCAGCTTGGATGGGGAAAGGCAGAGATTCTCAAACCTGTCAACAGACTGGTGCCTGTGAAAGATCAAGTTTCGACACTATACCACATGTTGAGAAAAATAAGGATAATGGAGTGGCTTTTTCAATAAAACACATTTTATTCATATTGTGGGTGTCACATTATTCTTTCTTTCAGAAGATATTGATAATAATAAATAACATTTATTTGTTAATGCTGCTTTGTTTGCCCATTTTCTTGTTTATTTCTTTGTTATATAAAATAAAAATATTTATAAATGTTACATAATCTTTCCAACTGTTGTTTCTCTTTTTGAAGAACAAGTTTGTGAATTCCACAATACTTTGTGTTTTAGTTTGTTTTCTGTTGCAATAAAAGTACACCGTAGACTGGGTAATTTATAAAGAATAGAGGTTTACTTAGCTCACAATTCTGGAGGCTGAGAAGTCCAAGAGCATGGTGACAGCATCTGGTGAGGGTCTTCCTGCTGTGTCATGACATGGCAGGAAGCACCACGTGGCAAGGCAGAGTAAGGGTGCTAGCTCAGGTCTCTCTTCCTGTTCTTAAAAGCTACAATCCCATTATAGCAGTCTCATCCTGATGACATATTTAATCCTAATTACCTCCCAAAGGCCCCACCTCTTGTTACCATTAACATATAAATTTGGCATTATGTTTCCAACACATGAAATTTGGGGGCTATGTTCAAACTACACCACTTGAAATCATTGTTCTTACTGAAATCCTTAATTTTACTGATGATTAAACTGATGCCCAGAGACGTTAAATGCCCCGTTAGGGTAATATGTCCAGTTAGGCCCACAGTCAAACCAAGCTTCTGTAAATCCTTCATCAGCCTTTCAGGATGGCCTTTAATGGGGATCACTTAATTCTTTCTAAGGCTTAAAGCCAATATTGTGTTTCAAACACTCTTTCTCATCTTAGAGTTAAGCACAGAAGCCAAATAGGCAATCCACAAATAACTTTTTCAGTTATTTAAATAAAAACTCTGTTAAATTTTGACACAAAAGCAGGTTTTCTGATTTTTGTTTTTAAACTAAAATAACCAATTGATTAAGATTTAAAAAGGAAGGGCATTCCAAAGTCCACTAATGAGACCACTAATGTCTCATCATAATGTGGACTTTCCAGATAAAATCAGAGCTCCTTAGCATTATACTCAAGATATTTCTCTCCCTTGTCTGTTGCCTCCACATATCTGTCCGCCAAGACACTCCACTAATGGCAGCTTTACATTTTCAGAGTTTCTTTCATTCAGTTCTTGTGTCTAAAATACCTTTTCACTTTCTTTATACATCTCACCTCTCACCTTTTGTGTAAATTTTATTGATCAGAGACATTTCTGATTAATCTTGTGACAAAGTATTTCTGACCAATTAGCTTAAGCTCCAATATGCTTTTATAGATATTCCTATCCTAACATCCTTAGCATCTAGCCAATGTGTTGTGTATTTTCTTGTATTTTTTATTTAGTAAGTATTCCTAATAAGAGCAGTGAGAAGCTCTTTATACCTTAGTCTTGGCTAAATATAGAAATGAAGCTATCCAAACTGTACCTACTTCAGACACATATTCTTTCCATCCTAAGAGGTCTCATTTTCTGGAAACATCCCCTCTTCCCTTCACTTTAACTGTCTAAATCCAACCCACTTACGAACTTTTACTACTTCTGTGAAATTCTCTCCAGTACAGGATATTTTTTATTTTTTATTTTTTTGCAATGGAATCTCACTCTGCCTTCCAGTCTGGAGAGCAGTGGTGTGAACTCGGCTCACTGCAACCTCCACCTCCCGGGTTCAAGCAATTTTCCTGCCTCAGCCTCCCTAGTAGCTGGGATTACAGGTGTGTGCCACCATGTCTGGACAATTTTTGTATTTTTAGTAGAGACGAGGTTTCACCATGTTGGCCAGGCTGGTCTTGAACTCCTGACCTCAAGTGATCCACCTGCCTTGGCCTCCCAAAGTGCTGGGATTACAGGCATGAGCCACAGCACCCAACCCTCAGGCTATCTCTTTCAATCACTCCTTTCTTTCAACTCTAGCAACACTAATGTCTCCTTGATTCATTGGCTATGTAACATATAATGCTTCTTTAACCATTAACTATTTGGTGAGTGTATTTGTTGGTATTACTGTGTCCAATATTTCTTGAATTTTGTCCCCTAGTGAGAATCTGGTGAAAGCTCTGAAATTTTTCCCCAGAAAAATAATGTACTTAGGCATGTAGAAAAGATGTGTGAATTCCTAGTGCCCCTCCATGGACCTTCCAGGGGTCAAGGCTGAGAAAAAACTGAGCTACGATAAAAGATTCTTGAGGAATATAGAATTTATTACTAGCCGAGTCCCTACAGAGCCTCATAAAGACACTTGCTGTATATTTGTGGAATTATTAAATGGATTCTCTCTGAACTGAAGGGGCCACGGTTATTATATAAAGGGTGAATGCAAAGAGAACAGTAATCACTATTAGGAGAAAATTGATGTTATCTTTTTAAAATAACCCATTCATTTTCTCATTTATTCATTTCACAGAATTATCTTGAGTGTCTACTATGTTCTCAGGGACTGTATCAGGTACTAAGTATACTGGAAGATTATAATAAGAACTAGATACTTGAGGAGTTTTTATTTTAAAAAAGACTATATTGAAAAGTAAGGTGTAATTATAATAAATGTTACCAAAAAAGAAAAACAAGAAAAAAACAACAGCAGAGAAAACTGGGGATATATTTGTTCATTGTGGTAAAATCAACCTGGAATTTCTAACCGATAGACTTAGGAAATAAATTTCCAAAGGCAGACATTTGGAAGGAAGTGGTCCTAGGGTGATTTGTTTACCCTCTGATTTGTTCAGTTAATTTAGCAGCTGTCCCAGCAGTATTTCTGGCTCGAATCTAATTATTCTGAGAATGTCATCGTTTTCAGCAAAACAATTTCAATTCCTTATTCACTGAGCAACTAAGGAAGCTTTGTTTTCCCATATTATAAGAGGGTTACAAATTGATTTTCATAGTAGTTAAGGTTCTTTCCTTGTAAGTGACATAAATTGTCTTCGCCTAACTTAAGCAAAAACAAAGCCAACCAATTAAATAAAACATAGGAGATATTTACCGAATATTTCAGTAAATATTTACCTCAAGGAAATCAAAGAGGAACTTCAAGCATAGCTCCCTAACTATTAAAGGTAACACAGGAGGAGCTTGCAGACATAAGATTCAGACAGGAGATGGTAGGCGGAGAAGGTAAAAGCAGGGAGGTGAGTGGGGATAAAGAAAGTCAAGAGTTGGAAGAAAGGACAGCTCTATGTATTCTGTTGCCAGGATGGGTGAATCTAGCCAATGAATGAAACTTGGCTAGAAAAAAACAGTGCTGTGAACTGCTTCAAGCCAGTGATGCATGGGAATAATAGAAACTATATTTAAGAATGTATCACTGAAGGGAAAATTTAGTCTTACTATGAATTTATTCACCATTGGTTAACCTTCAAAATTGATGGTACGTATAGTGGTAAGTGTATTTCTACAGAATGAGGCATAATTATAAAAACAACAAAAAGTCCTACATTGAGCTATAGTTTTATAATGCCATTTGTAGCTAAAGAAAACAAAGAATCGTTGTTTCACATACACACACACGCACATATACACACACACAATCACTGGAATCTCTGAAGTCCCCTGAATAGCTGAATGCAGATTTCTTCTGAATATATACTCTAGCCTCATTCATGCTGTATAGTGAAGCAGAAAATAGTCCTTCTTTCATTTGATTTCTCTCTAAGCATTTTCCCTTAGAGCAGAACAATATAAAATTATATTTAAGCAAAGTGAGAAAAATTCTAGTCCTATAATATTTTCTAATATACCATTATTTCAATAGATGATACATATCTTAACTACAAGGGACTATTTTCATCTTATTTTTTTAATTTTTCATTTTTCTTTCTTCTAAAATAAAAAATGGAACTCACGTGCAGAACGTGCAGGTTTTTTACACAGGTATACGTGTGCTGTGATGGTTCACAGCACCTATTGACTGGTCCTCTAAGTTCCCTCCCCTCACCCCCACCCCCCATCAGGCCCTGGTGTGTGTTGTTCCCCTCTCTGTGTCCATGTGTTCTCAAAGTTCAACTCCCACTTATGAGTGAGAACATACAGTGTTTGGTTTTCTGTTCCTGTGTTAGCTTGCTGAAGATGATGGCTTCCAGCTTCATCCATGCCCTACAAAGGACATGATCTTATTTCTTTTTATGGCTGCATAGTATTCCATAGAGTATATGTATCTCATTTTATTTATCCAGTCTATCACTGATGGGTATATGGGTTGGTTTCATGTCTTTGTCATTGTAAATAGTGCTGCAATAAATATATGTGTACATGTGTCTTTACAGTAGAATGATTTACATTCCTTTGGGTATATACTCTCAGTGATAGGATTGCTGGGTCAGGTGGTATTTCTGGTTCTAGATCCTTGAGGAATCTCCATACTATCTTCCACAATGGTTGAACTAATTTACAGTCCCTTCAACAGTGTAAAAGTGTTACTATTTCTCCACATACTTGCCAGCATCTATTGTTTCCTGATTTTCAATAATCAGCATTCTGACTGGCGTGAGACGGTATCTCATTGTGGTTTTGATTTGCATTTCTCTGCTGCTCAGTGATGATGAGCTTTTTTTTATGTGTTTGTTGGCTGTGTAAATGTCTTCCTTTGAGAAGTGTCTGTTCACATCCTTTGCCAACTTTTTGATGGGGTTGTTTTTTTTTTCTTGTAAATATGTTTAAGTTCCTTGTAAATTCTGGATATTAGACCTTTGTCAGAGGGGTAGATTGCAAAAATTTTCTCCCATTCTATACGTTGCCTGTTCTTTCTGATGATAGTTTCTTTTGCTGTGCAGAATCTCTTTAGTTTAATTAGATCCCATTTGTCAATTTTGGCTTTTGTTGCAATTGCTTTTGGCATTTTTGTCATGAACTCTTTGCCTGTGCCTATACCCTGAATGGTATTGCCTAGGTTTTCTTCTAGGGTTTTCATTGTTTTGGGTTTTACATTTAAGTCTTTAACCCATTTTGAGTTAATTTTTGTATAAGGTGTAAGGAAGGGGTCCAGTTTCAGTTTTCTGCATATGGCTAGCCAGTTTTCCCAGCACCATTTGCTGAACAGGAAATCCATTGCTTGTTTTTGTCAGGTTTGTCAAAGATCAGATGGTTGTAGATGTGTGGTGTTATTTCTGAGGTCTCTGTTCTGCTCCATTGTTCTATGTCTGTTTAGGTACCAGTACCAGGCTGTTTTGGTTACTGCAATCTTGTAGTATAGTTTGAAGTCAGGTAGCATGATGCCTTCAGCTTTGTTCCATTTGCTTAGGATTTTCTTGGGTACACGGGGTATTCTTTGATTCCATATGTAATTTAAAATACTTTTTTCTAATTCTGTGAAGAATGTCAATGGTAGTTTGATGTGAATAGCATTGAATCTATAAATTACGTTAGGCAGTATGGCCATTTTCATGATATTGATTCTTCCTATTCATGAGGATGGAGTCTTTTTCCATTTGCTTATGTCTTCTTTATCTCCTTGAGCAGTGGTTTGTAGTTCTCTTTGAATAGGTCCTTCACATCCCTTGTTAGCTGTATTCCTAGGTATTTTATTCTCTTTGTAGTGATTGTGAATGGGAATTCATTCTAGATTTGGCTCTCTGCTTGCCTATTGTTAGTATAAAGGAATGTTTGTGATTTATGCACATTGATTTTGTATCCTGAGATTTTGTTGAAGTTGCTTATCAGTTCAAGAAGCTTTTGGGCTGAGATAATGGGGTTTTCCAAATATAAAATCATGTTGTCTGCAAACAGAGACAACTTGACTTCCTGTCTTCCTATTTGAATACACTTTATTTCTGTCTCTTGCCTGATTGCCCTGGCCAGAACTTCCAATAGTATGTTGAATAGGAGTGGTGAGAGAGGGCATCTATGTCTTGTACCAGTTTTCAAAGGGAGTGATTCCAGCTTTTGCCCATTCAACATGATATTGACTGTGGGTCTGCCATAAATAGCTCTTATTATTTTGAGATATATTCCCTCAATATCTATTTTATTGAGAGTTTTTAGCATGAAAGCATGTTGAATTTTATCAAAGGCCTTTTCTGCATCAATTGAGATAATCATGTGGTTTTTGTCTTTGGTCCTGTTTATGTGATGGATTACATTTATTGATTTGCATATTTTGAACCAGACTTGCTTCCCCGGGATGAAACCGACTTGATTGTGGTAAGTTTTTTGATGTGCTGCTGGATTCAGTTTGTCTTTATTTTATTGAGGATTTTTGCATCAATGTTCATCAGTGATATTGGCCTGAAGTTTTCCTTTTTTGCTGTGTCTCTTCCCAGTTTTGGTATCAAGATGATGCTGGCTTTATAAAATGACTTAGGGAGGAGTCCCTCCTTTTCAATTATTTGGAATAGTTTTAGAAGGAATGGTACCAGCTCCTCTTTGTATTTCTGGTAGAATTCAGCTATGAATCCATCTGGTCCTGGGAGTTTTTTTTTTTTTTTGTTTGGTATGCTATTAATTACCATCTGAATTTCAGAGTTTGTTATTGGTCTACTCAAGGATGCAACTTCTTCCTGGTTTAGTCTTGGTAGGGAGTATGCATCCAGGAATGTATCCATTTCTTCTAGATTTTCTAGTTTATTTGCATAGAGGTGTTTGAAGTATTCTCTGGGGGTAGTTTGTATTTCTGTGAGATCAGTGGTGATATCTCCTTTATCATTTTTTATTGTGTCTATTTGATTCTTCTCTCTCTTCTTCTTTATTAGTCTAGCTAGCAGTGTATCTATTTTGTTAATTTTTTCAAAAAGCCAGCTCCTGGATTCTTCATTTTTTGGAGGATTTTTCATGTCTCTATCTCCTTCAATTCTTCTCTGATCTTAGTTATTTCTTATCTTCTGCTAGCTTTTGGATTAGTTTGCTCTTGCCTCCCTAGTTCTTCTAATTGTTATGTTAGGGTGTCAATTTGAGACATTCGTAGCTTTTAGATGTGAGCATTTAGTGCTATAGCTGCTTAACACTGCTTTAGCTGTGTCCCAGAGATTCTGATATGTGGTCTCTTTGTTCTCATTGGTTTCAAAGAATTTCTTGATTTTTGCCTTAATTTCATTATTTACTCAGGAGTCATTCAGGAGCAGATTGTTCAGTTTCCATGAAATTTTGTGGTTTTGAGTGAGTTTCCTAATCCTGATTTCTAATTTGACTGCAGTATGGTTTGCAAGACTGTTTGTTATGATTTCAGTTCTTTTGCATTTGCTGAGGAGTGTTTTACTTTCAATTACGTGGTCAATTTTAGAATAAATGCCATGTGGCAATGAGAAGAATGTATATTCTGTTGATTTGGGGTAGAGAGTTCTTCAGACGTCTGGTAGTGTGTCCAGAGTTGGTTCCTTCTGGTGGGTTTATGGTCTTGTTGACTTCAAGAATGGAGCCACGGACCTTCGTGGTGAGTGTTACAGCTCTTAAAGATGGAATGGACCCAAAATGTGAGCAGCAGCGAGATTTATTGTGAAGAGCAAAAGAACAAAGCTTCCACAGTGTGGAAGTGAGCAGGTTGCCACTGCTGGCTGGGGTGGCCAGCTTTTATTACCCTATTTGTCCCCTCCCATGTTCCATTTGAGTCCTATCAGAGTGACCTTTTTTCAATCCTCCCTGTGATTGGCTACTTTTAGACTCCTGCTGATTGGTGCGTTTTACAGAGCACTGATTGGTGCATTTTTACAGAGTGCTGATTGGTACATTTTACAATCTTCTTCATAGCTACAGAGTGCTGATTGGTGCATTTTGCAATTCTCTTGTAAAACAGAAAAGTTCTCCAAATCCCCACTAGACCCAGGAAGTCCAGATGGCTTCACCTCTCACTAGGTCTGCTTGGTCCACAGCTGAGTTCAAGTCTTGAATATCCTTGTTAATTTTCTCTCTTGTTGATCTGTCTAATACTGACAGTGGGGTGTTAACGTCTCCCACTATTATTGTGTAGGAGTTTTGGTTTCTTTGTAGGTATCTAAGAACTTGTTTTATGAATCTGGGTGCTCCTGTATTGGGTGTACATATATTTAGAATAGTTAGCTCTTCTTGTTGAATTCTTCTCTTTACCATTATGTAATGCCCCTCTTTGTCTTTTTGATCTTTGTTAGTTTAATATCTGTTTTGTCAGAGACTACGATTGCATGCCCTGGTTTTTTTTTTTTTTTTTTGCTTTCCATTTGCTTGGCAAATTTTCCTCCATCCCTTTATTTTGAGCCTATGTGTGTCTTTGCACATAAGATAGGTCTCCTGAATATAACACACACATGGGTCTTGACTCCTTATCCAATTTCCCAGTATGTGTCTTTCAACTGGGACATTTAGCCCATTTACATTTAAGGTTAGCATTATTATGTGTAAATTTGATCCCGTCACTATGCTGCTGTTTGGTTATTTTGCACACTAATTGATGCGGTTTCTTTGTAGTGTCATTGGTTTTATATTTTGCTGTGTTTTTGCAGTGGCTGGTACTGGTTTTTCCTTTCCATATTTAGCATTTCTTTCAGGAGCTCTTGCAGAGCAGGCCTGGTGGTAACAAAATCCCTCAGCATTTGCTTGTTGGAAAGGATTTTATTTCTCCTTCACTTATGAAGCTTAGTTTGGCTGGATATAAAATTCTGGGTTGGAAACTCTTTTCTTTAAGAATGTTGAACATTGGCCCCCAATCTCTTCTGGCTTGTAGAATTTCAGCTGAGAGGTCTGCTGGTTGTCTGATTGGCTTCTCTTTGGTGACCTGACCTTTCCCTCTGGCTGCCCTTAACAGTTTTTCCTTCATTTTGACCTTGGAGACTCTGATGATTATGTGTCTTGGAGTTGATCTTCTCATGGAGTATCTTAATGGTGTTCTCTGTATTTCCTGAATTTGCATGTTGGTGTGTCTTGCCAAGTTGGGGAAGTTCTCCTGGGTAATATCCCGAAGTGTGTTTTCCACCTTGTTTCCATTCCCCTTGTCTCTTTCTGGTACTCCAATCAATCATAGGTTTGGTCTTTTTATGAAGTCCCCTATTTATTGGAGGCTTTGTTTATTCTTTTTCATTCTTTTTTCTCTATTCTTGTCTGCATGTCTTATTTCAGTAAGGCGGTCTTCAAACTCTGATATGCTCTCTTCTGCTTGGTTGATTTGGCTGTGGATACTTGTGTATGCTTCACAAAGTTCTTGTGCAGTGTTTTTAAGCTCCATCAGGTCATTCATGTTGTTCTCTAAACTGCTTATTCTAGTTAGCAATTCTAACCTTTATCAAGGTTCTTAGCGTCTTTGCATTGGGTTAGAACATGCTCCTTTAGCTTATCGTAGTTTTTTATTACCCGTCTTCCGAAGCCTACTTCTGTCAACTTGTTCACCTGATCATCTGCCCAGTTCTGAGCCCTGATGGAGAGATGTTGCAATCATTTGGAGGAGAAGAGGCACTCTGGCCTTTCGGGTTTTCAGCATTTTTTCACTGATTCTTTCTCATCTTCGTGACTTTGTCTAGTTTCAGTCTTTGAGGTTGCTAACCCTTGGATGGGGTTTTTGCAGGGGCCTTTTGTTGTTGTTGATGCTGTTGTTGTTGCTTTCTGCTTGTTTGTTTTTCTTTCAAGAGTCAGGTCCTTCTTCTGTATGGCTGCTGTAGTTTGCTGGGTGTTCACTTCATGGTGAACTTATTAGGCTCCAGTAATCAGATTCGCTCCCGGCCTGAAGATGTCACTCAAGGAGGCTGGACAGCAGCAAAGATGGGTGCCTGCTCCTTCTTCTGGGACCTCAGACCTCGAGGAGTACCAACCTGATGCCAGTAGGATCTCTCCTGTATAAGGTGTCTGACAACCCCTGTTGGAGGCTCTCACCCAGTTGGGCACTTTAGGGGTACAAAGACAAAATGTAAATTCATTTGTGTGTTGATTTACATTAGTAAAACTGTATCTGAAGGGTATTTAAAATTTATTTTTACAAAGTTTTTAAATGGAATTTAGAAACAGCTAAATGTAAAAGATGCTAACAAGCATTGGTGTTTATACCTTTAAAAACCTGTTAATGAAGTGTTTAGTTTATTTACACTGATATGTTTATGGAATCTAAGTCTAACAAACACTATAATTGTTTACAATGTGCTAGTGCAAGAATAGGCACGAAGTTAAATAACAGAATAGCATTAAGAAATAGAGCTATGCTTATAATGGCATATAAAATAAGATAAAGGTGTTATTTAATTGAATAGAGAGAAACATGGACTATGAAATATCAAAGTATGGGAATATTGATTAGCTATTTAAAAAGAAAAAGAGAATCAGCTCTAGTCTTTACTGTATTTTTTATACCAAAATAAGTTTAGATGAATACAAATTGATTTTTTTAAAGAATGAGTATCACTTTTATTAAGCATTTTTTCCTCTCCTTACTGATTTGGAAGAGAAATTATGCCAAATAAGAACAAAGTTACCTTTGATTCAGGATTTCCTTTGGATACATTGAAAGCTGTCTATAAACCTAATATTGTAAATGGATCACTTTTGTTATATTTATCAAAGGGCAGAGAACTTTTCTTATCCTAAATTTTAATAATTTGCTGATTAAGAAAATGTAACAAAAGAGGTGGAAAATAATCCTCAGATAGAACTTTCCCCTGTTTGAAATTACAACATAAAACAAGTAAAATGATTCCTTTTTTAATCTTCCTAATTTCTGAGGGCTCTCTACCTTTTTCTTTTCTTATTATTTCACAAAGAAACTAGCAGTGTCAAAATGGAACTCCTTCAATATCCCGAGCCAACCTACACCACCAGTGTCAATATGACCCTCTCTTCCCTCTATCCCCTTACAATAAAGCAATTATTTACTCAGAATTCCTTTCTACACCAGGCTCTGGCAAATGCCTTTACCCGCCAATGTTATACATTCTTACTTACTATTACTTTCTTAACTATTGGGTCAGAGCATCAGCCTTCTATATCCTATTAGGTGTCAGATTTACAAGAGTAGAAACTGTCTTAGGCTTCTTGGTGTAAGGTACTTACCAGTACCAGATTGAAAACATACACATGATTGGTGTCAATTGGTTAGATGTTCCTTGGAGCCTAAGTAACTATTTAAAAATAATTGTGCATCAATGATTTAATCAGTGTGCAGTTATTTAATTTGCCTTGTATATAACCCAGCAACTATGGAACACAGGTTTATTTTTGGTATCTGTCGTTTATGCCAAGTGACATTTTGATAGGAAGCTATTCCTAATGTAAGGTAGCAGACACCTCTTGCTAAGAAACTTATTCTTGTTACCAGGAAATTATTGCTTGTACTCTTTCGGTTAAATGTGAGCCTTCAACCTAGCTTCATGTGGTTTGAAAATAATATAAATACAGTTTAAAACTGATATGCCTTAAACTTTTCATTACGTAATTCATATTTCCTCTATTTAAAAACTTTGTTACAGTCTTGCCACAAATGCAGGATATTTATTTTCAGTTACCCCCACAAAAGTCAAAGAAAAGATAAAGAAACCTTATATATTTCTCTAGGAAGCTATCCTTGCACAAAATCATGTCCTATTTATATATCTTCTTGACCTTCGGAGATTTATATCTAACAGACAATGAATATCCTCTTGAATGACATACATAGAGACACTTCACAAAGAGCAAATAGAACATACGAATCACTGTTTTTCCTATGTATTCTTTCTCTTTTCTTTATCATTTAAATATACTAGTTATTTTCAGCTATACTGTTAGGGATATTTCTGCAATTCCTCCTAATTAATGCAAATAAGTTCCTGACTATTCTTCCTTTTAAATGTCTCTAAAATCAACCCTCTCCTCCCCAACCTTCTTTTCATTGTCCACCATTTCCTGCTTGGACCACTGGCATAGTCTCTTACTATGTCCCTGCCTCCAATCTCATACTAACTCTAGAAGGATTTTTCCATCGATAGATTATTCTTCTGCTACATTAGACTACTTTCAGCTCCTTCAATGGGTCTTGCTATGTCACACATTTAAGCCTTCATGCATTTGAATCCTTCTGCCTGGCATGCTATTTTTTTCTTTTCTTTTCTTTTTTAACCAGAAAATTATTATCCACTTTTTAGCCCTCTTTAAATTAATGACCTGAGGTAATTACATCTCACTTTGTGTATTACCAGGAACTTGTTCCTTCACTGTATTGCAATGATTTATTCATATGTGACTTTCTTATAAAAATACAAGCTACTTGGAGCAGAAATACATCACATCTTTACATCCCAGCACCAAGCACAGGGCCTAACACAAAGTAGGCAGACAAATAATGTTTTAAATAAATAAATAAATAAATTCTAACCTCTAAATTTGCAAGAGAACCTCAGGTTATTCAATTTTAATTTGGACATATGGTACGTTAACTCTCTAAAATACTGGATCACACGGGTTAAGCGATAAAGTTAATGAAAGCAAATCGATTCCTCCCCTTGTTTCTCCCTCTCTCACTACCCTCTCCCCTCTTCTTCACCTTCTTTTTTTTTTTTTTTTGGTTCCTTCCCGCTGCATGTTTTATTAAGCACCTACTATGTACTAGGACCTAGAGATACTGCTGAATATTATTTTAGAACACCATTTATTATTTTAATAATAAAACTACAGATCTGCCATAACCAGAGAAATTAGGTGGACTTTATAAATACTCATACCACCACGGCATACATTTTAGTTATTGTTCACTTAAGAGACAAGGAATGTTTTTATATCTCTGAAGAATTTCTTGGAAAATTTGGAGTGCATCACTTGTAAAATGTTCACATAAAGTAAATGCTAAGGTACTTTGGAATCACAAGACTTGTAAAACCTTGAAAAGTCATTAAGTAAATGTTTATTGGATGAATCTAACATATTCCCCTGGCTGCAATGAGCAATATATTTACAAAGGTTAGGCAATCCACCTTATAAAAAAATCTACAGATGAAGACTCAAAATTTTAATAACAGTTGGAAATATTTACAACTTTTTAGTCAGTTTTAATTTTTTCAAAATAAGCATATTCAGCTGAAATAAACTTTGTAATTTTTACTGCAAAGATTTATTTGTATTAGAATATCAACACTTTACATATATTTTAGAAGGTGTTAAGTATTTTTCCCTTTATTCTTTGTCTTTTCTTGAGCATCTAGCCTTCCCTAACTATATATAAATCACTTTAGCATAAATTTTTATTATTGATCTAACTTTATTCTATAATATATTTCTGTCTCTTTTAAATGTCTTCATCTATCAGTAGACTGATTAACAAATGGAATTTAAGATTTTAATAAATGTTTAAAGCAATTTGTATTTTGGTATCATTACATATAGTGCCACTGTGATATATGGTTGTTAATATGATAATACAACATTAAACTGAAGGCATAGAAGCATAGAAGGGAACAGACACGTAGGTACACATTACTAGAAAGATTTAGAGTTAATGGTCTTACAAGTTCTTGCTACATAAAGGCTTTGAGAAGCAACTATCTTTAACATGTTTGGTAGGATTGCAGCAAAGCTGAATCTCACAGAGGACAGAATAGACGAGAGAAAATGGTAGGTTTACAGAAAATATTATGTTACCTTCTTGGATCTGAGAATTTCTCTATTGGGAATTTCTCTGTTATTGCTTACTTAAGTATTTCTTCTGTCCCATTCTCATTTAGGGGATTCCAATTATATATATATTAGATGATTAATATTGTACCATATATTTTGCATACTCTGTTCTTAACAGTTTTCTCTTTTCTGTGTGTGTGCTTCAGTTTGTAGTTGCTCTTGTCTTATCTTCAAGATCACTGAATCTCTCTGAATCTACTGATGTGCCTATCAGCCTATCAAAGGTACTATTTATCTTCATGCTATATATTTTTTTATTTTTAGCATTTCTAGATTCTTTCTTATAGCTTTCTGCTGAAATTACCCATCTGATCATGCATATTTTCTGACTTACCTACTAGAACCTTTAGCAGATTAATTATAGTTATGTCAAATTCCTAGTCTGATATACCAAAAGCTGTTTTGTATCTGAGCCTGGTGGTGATCTTTTGTCATTTTTTGTATGCCTTAATTTTTTCCTTCTGGAAATCAAACTTCTTGGTCAGAACAGTATATTCCGATATATTTTTTATTGTGATAAAATATACACAAAATTAACTTTTCCATTTAAGCCATTTTAAGTGTACAATTCAGAGACATTAAGCATATTCAAATTTTTGTGCAACCAATGCCAACATCCATCTCTAGAAACTTTTAATCATCCCAAACTGAAACTCTATACTCATTAAACAATAACTCCCCATTCCCCCCTTCCCCAATGCCTGATGCCCTCTACTCTACTTTCTGACTCTATGAATTTGCTGATTTTAGGTAGGTCCTGTCAGTTGGATTACATAATGTTTGTTTTTTTATATCTGGCTTATTTCACTTAGTATAATGCTTTTATCCATGTTATAGCATGCAGCAGAATTTCCTTCATTTTTAAGGCAGAATTTTATATATATATATATATAACAATATATAACAAATATATATACAACAAATATATAACAAATAAATATACAACAATATATAACAAATATATATACTATATATAAACAAATATATATATATATATATATATATATATAACATTTTGTTTATCCATTCATCTGTCAATGGAAATTTGGATTATTTTTGCAAAGCATTATATTTTAATGCTGGGTGATGTGCCCTTTTCTTCTCCTAGAGCTTTAATATGGGGTTTGTTTTAATCAAGTCAGAAGTAGTAGTGGTTTGGGGTTTGTTGTTGCTGTTCCCCAGTTGACCGTAGGTTTTAAACTTCTCTGGTGGTATTTTGTTTTTATTGTGGGTAGTAGCTTGCCAGAGAGCATTTTCTCAATTTCTACTCTCCACTTATTTGATTCTGCCCTTTATACAATGCCCCAGAAATAATCTCTCTCTTGTTATCGTCCCAGGTATATTGTGCTGTTATTTTCACTCTAAAGATATTAGCTTGGTCACAGAAAGGAACGAGGGGGATGGAATTATCTGATGTTCTGATGAACCCTATCCTCAGACAGACTTTCCGTTGGCTCTGGGTTCTTGGAAGCGCAGCCTTCACAAGTGCTCCTCTCCAGCTGCTGGGCCCAAAACACGACCCTGCACTTCCATGAGGGGTAGTGATGGTTTTTGTGCGTTTCTTTTCCCTTCCCCCAGCTGTGATGTGCTAAAGGGAGTTATTCAAGTTGAAATGAAAAGATGCTAAACAACATGAAACCATGTGAAAATATAAATCTCATTTTTAAAGAGTAACTATAAACACAAACCACAAAATATTGTTATGCTGTAAAGGTGACATGTAAGTCACATTTAATACTAGTGTACAAATTAAAAGACAAAAGTAGTAACAATAACTATAACTATAAAAATATTTTAATGGAAACAACATAGAAACAAGTTAAATATGACATAAATTACACTAAGTATGTTGGGGAGTAAGTACAGAATTTCGGTATGCAATTGAAATTGTCACTACAATATTATAATAGACTGATATAACATGTTTGATCTGAGCCCCCATGGTAACCACACACCAACACAAACATACAAATGTACAATGGATACACAAAAGATGAAGAAAAGGGTAAAGAATGCCATTAAAAAACAAAAAAATCAAACCACAAAGAAAGATAACAAGAGAAAAGAGGAAAAAAATCCTACAAAACAGAAAACAAAATGTCAATAGTAAGTTCTTACCTATCAATAATTACTTTAAATGTAAATGGACTAAATCAATCAATCAATCAATCAAAAGACCTGGAGTGGATGAATAGATTAAAAAGCATGACCCAACTATATGCTGTCTAGAAGTGTCACCTTACATTTAAGGACACACTTAGGCTAATGGTGAGGAGGTAAAGAAAGATATTCCATGCAAATGGCAATCAAAAGAGAACAGGGATGGCTATACTTATATTAGATAAAATAGAAATTAAGTCAAAAACTGTTACGAGAGATTAAGAAGGACATTACATAATGAAAGGATAAATTCAACAAAAACATGTTACAATTTTAAATATATATGTACCCAACATCAAAGCACCTAAATATATAAAGCAAACATTGACAAACTGAAGGTAGAAACAGACAAAAATACAATAATAGTAGGATACTTCAATACTCACTCTCTATAACAGATAGATCATCTAAACAATTCAACTGCTGACTTGAATATCACTCTAGACCAAATGGATCTAACAGCCAAATGCAGAACATTCCAATCAACAGCAACAGATTACTCATTCTACTCAAGTGCATTCAGAACATCATCCAGGATAGATCACATGCTACATCACAAAACAAGTCTTTATAATTTAGAAGACTGAAATTATTACCAGTATCTTTTCTGATCATAATGGAATTAAACTGAAAGATAACAATAGAAAGAAAATGGGAAAATTAACAAATTCAAAGAAATTAAACAACAAACTTTTAAACAACTATTGGGTCAAAGAAGAAATAAAAAAGGAAGTTAGAAAATATGTTGAAACAAACAAAATGAATACACAATGCACCAAAACATATTGAATGCAGCAAAAGCAGTACTAAGAGTAAAGTTTAGTTTATAGTAATGAATGCCTATGTTAAAAGGAAGAGAGAGTTCAAATAAATAACTACATTTCAAGGGAATAGAAAAGATGAAGAAACTCAACCCAAAGTTAATAGAAAGAATGAAATAATAAATATTAGAAGAAATAAATGAAATAGAGGCTAGAAAAACAAATAAGAAAAACCAACAAACCTAAGTTTATTTTTCAAAAAGATACACAAAATCTTACTGACAGAATATTAGCTAGACTAAAAAAAAAGGGAAAGAGTCAAATAAAATTAGATATGAAAGAGGGGACTTAACAACAGAAATACAAAGGATCATAAGGGACTACATGAGTGAATTGGACAACCTAGAAAAAACAAATTTTTAGAAACTTACAACCTACCAAGACTGAATCAAAAAGAAAGAAAAGCAATAATGAACAATAATCAGTAAGGTGATTGAAGAAGTAATAATTATAATAAAGAAAAGCCAAGAACTAGATGGCTTCACTGCTGAATCCATCAAACATTTAAATAATAATTAATACCAAAATTTGAAAACTTTTTCAAAAACACATAAAAAGAGGGAACACATCCAAACTCCTTTTATGAGGTCAGTATCAGCCTGCTACCAAAGCTAGACAAAGGCACTGCCAGAAAAGAAAATGACAGGCCAACATCTCTGATCAACATAGATGCAAAAATTTTCAGCAAAACACTGGCAAGTCAAATACAATGTGAAAATAAAAGAATCATACACCATGACCAAGTAGGTAAGATTTACCCTTCGAATGCAAGCATGGCTCAACATATGAAAATCAATCAATGTGATATGCCACATTAATAGAATGAAGGACAAAAAAATCATGTAATCATTTCAATAGATACAGAAAAGGCATTTGACAAATTGCGACCACCCCTAATAATAACAAACTCTCAACAATTTAGGCATAGAAGGAACTTATCTCAACAAAATAAAGGCCATATATGATAAGCTCACAACTTAGATTATACTCAATGGTGAAAAGCTGAACAGTTTCTATGATCTGAAGCAAGGCAAGAATGCTCACTGTCACCTCTCCTATTAAACATAGTGTTGAAGGTGCTAGCCAGAGCAATTAAAGAAGAAAAATAAATGAAGAGCATATAAATTAGAAAGGAAGAAGTCAAACTATCTCTGTGTGCAGTTGACATGATCTTATATGCTGAAAACACTTAAGACTCTACCCCGAAAGTAAGAATTAATAAAAAACTTTAATAAAGTTGCAAAATACTAAATCAACATACAAAATCAGTAGCTTTTGTATTCATTAACCATAGCCTAATTGATAAGAATTAGAGAAAGCAATTTGATTTACAAAAGCATCAAACAGAATAAAACACTTAGGAACAAACTTAACCAAGGTGGTAAAAGACATGTACACTGAAAACTACAAAACACTGGTAAAATTTAAAAAGATACAAATAAATGGGAAGACATCTCATGTTAACAGATTGGAAGAATTAATATTGGCAAGATGTCAACACTACTGAAAGCTACTTGTAGATTTATTACAATTCCTATAAAAATACCCATGACATTCTTTAAATAGAAAAAAATCTAAAATTCATAAGGAACTACAAAATACCCTGAATAGACAAAGCAATTTTAAGCAAGAAGAGCAAAGTTTAAAGTATGACACTCTATACTCTATGATTTTAAAACATATTACAAAGGTACACTAATCAAAAGACTTGTCCTGGCATAAAAGCAAATATACAGATGAATTGAATCAAATAAAGAGCCCAGGAACAAACTCACACATGTATGGTCAACTGTTCTTTGACAAAGGAGCCACAGATGGGGAAAAGATAGTCTGTTCAGTAAATGGTGTTAAGAAAATTACATGTCTACGAAAATTACATGTCTACGTGATAAAGAATAAAATTGGGCCAGATGTGGTGGCTCACACCTGTAAGTCCAGCACTTTGGGAGGCTGAAAGTGGGCTGATCACTTGAGGTCAGGAGTTTGAGACTAGCATGGCTAACACAGTGAAACCTCATCTCTACTAAAAATAGAAGAAATTATCTGGGTGTGGTGGTGCATGCCTGGAATCCTAGCTACTTTGGAGGCTGAGGCATGAGAATCGCTCAAGCCCAGGAGGTGAAGGTGGCAGTGACTCGAGATCGTGCCACTGCACTCCAGCCTGGGCAACAGAGTGAGACTCTGTCTCAAAAATAAATAAATAACATAACATAACATAAAATTGGACTTTCATCTCACACCATATGGAAAAATAGACTCAAAAAGGATTAAAGAATTAAATATAAAACATGAAATAATAAAACCCTTAGAAGAAAACATATAGGAAGACCTCTAGACATAGGACTGGGCAATGATTTCTTGGATATAACACCAAAAGCACAGGCAACAAAATCAAAAATAGACAAGCGGGAACAAATCAAACTGAAATGCTTCTACATAGCAAGGAAACAATTAACTAAATGAAAAGGTAACCTATGAAATGGGAGAGAATATTTACAAATCATACATCTGATAAGGTATTAATATCCAACTATATAAGGAAATCCTAGAACTCAATAGCAAAAAACAAAAACAAAAGTGACAATTCAGTTTAAAAATAGACAGATTCTGAAAATATATTTCTCTTTGTCTTTCTATTTGTCCTTCTGTAAAGATAAGTTCCTCATGATTTTACTTACATGTGAGATCTAAAATATGGTATCAAACATATAGAATATATGTTAATATACTATCAAACGTATAGAAGCAGAGAATAGAAAGGTGGTTTCCATCAAACGTATAGAAGCGGAGAATAGAATGGTGGTTTCCAGGAGTTGAGGGAAGTAGAAATGAGGAGATGTTGGTCAAAGGGTAGAACGTTTCAGTTAAATAAGATCTGAAGATCTACTTAAAAATAAAACCTTGTCGTTTATACATGTGTCTCTACAGAGTGAATTAAATGCAGCAATGTTAGGTGAACACATTCATTCATTGAAATAGAACTATACTCATTCACATATACAACCACCATTCTTAGAAACATCTTTTACACATGTGCCTTTTTAAAGTTGATATGGTTTTGCTTTGTTTCCCCACTCAAATCTCATGTTGAGTTATAATTCCCAATTTTGGGGAAGTGACCCGGTGGGAGGTGATTGAATCGTTAGGGCAGATTTCCCCTTTGCCATTCTTGTGATAGTGAGTGAATTCTCATGAGATGGAGTTGTTTAAAAGTGTATAGCATTTTCCCTTTGCTCTTTCTCCTGTCACCATGTGAAGACATGCTTGCTTCCCCTTCACCTTCTGCCATGATTGTAAGTTTCCTGAGGCCTCTCCAGTTATGCCTTCTGTAGAGCCTGCAGAACTGTGAGTCAATTAAGCCTCTTTTCTTTATAAACTACCCAGTCTCAGTTAGCTCTTTACAGCAATGTGAGAACAAACTAATACAGAAAAGTGGTACCAGAGAAGTGGAGCATTGCTATAAAAATACCTGAAAATGTAGAAGTGACTTTGAAACTGGATAAAAGGCAGAGGTTGGAACAGTTTGGAGGGCTCAGAAGAAGACAGGAAGATGCGAAAAGTTTGGAAGTCCCTAGAGACTTGTTGAATGGTTGTGACTAAAATGCTGATAGTGATATGGACAGTCCAGGCTGAGGAGGTCTCAAATGGAGATGAGAAATTTATTGGGAACTGGAGTAAAGGTCCCTCTTGATATGCTTTAGCAAAGAGACTGGTGGCTTTGTGCCCCTGCTCTAGAGATCTGTGGAACTTAAACTTGAAATAGATGATTTAGGGTATCTGGCAGAAGAAATGTCTAAGCAGCAAAGTGTTCAAGATGTGGTCTGGCTGCTTCTAAAAAGCCTATGCTCATTTTCCTAAGGAAGGAGAACTTATATATAAGAGGGAAGCAGAGTGTAAGTTTGGAAAATTTGCAGCCTGACCATGTGGTAGAAAAGAAAAACTGATTTTCTGGGGAGAAATTCAGGGTGCAGAAATTTGCATAAGTAAAAAGTCACCAAATGTTAATAGCCAAGACAATGGAAAAAATGCCTCCAGGGCATTTCAGAGACCCTCACGGAAGCCCCTGCCATCACAGACCTGGAGGCCTAGGAGGGAAAAATGATTCTGTGGGCCAGGCCTAGGGCTCTGCTGCTCTATGAAGCCTCAGGACATGGCACCCTGTGTCCCAGCTGCTCCAGCTCCAGCTGTGGCTAAAAGGGGCCAAGGTACAGCTCCAGCCATTGGTTCAGAGGGTGTAAGCCCTAAGCCTTGGCAGCTTCCACATGGTGTTAGGCCTGCTGGTGTGCAGAAGGCAAGAGTCGAGGCTTGTCAGCCTCCACCTAGATTTCAGAGGATGTATGGAAATGCCTGGATGTCGAGGCAGAAGTCTCCTGAAGGTTTGGAACCCTCATGAAGAACCTCTACTAGGGCAGTGTGGAGAGAAATGTGGGGTTGCAACCCTCACACAGAGTCCCCATTGGGGCACTGCCTAGTGGAGCTGTGAGAAGAGGGGCACCATCATACAGACCCCAGAATGGTAGATCCACCTATAGTTTGCATCATGCACCTGGAAAAGCTGCAGACACTTAATGCCAACGAGTGAAAGCAGCCATGGGGGCTATACCCTGCGGAGCCACAGAGGCAGAGCTGCCCAAGGCATTCAGGGCCCCTTCCTTGCATCAGTGTGCCCTGGATATGAGACATGGAGTCAAAGGAGATTATTTTGGAACTACAAGATTTAATGACTGCCCTACTGGGTTTCGGACTTGCATGAGGTCTGTATCCCCTTTGTTTTGGCCAATTTCTCCCTTTTGGAATGTATTTACCCTGTACCTCCACTGTATCTTGGAAGTAACTAACTTGTTTTTTATTTTATAGGTGAAAGGGGCTTGCCTTGTCTTAGGTGAGACTTTGGACTTGGATGTTTGAATTAATGTTGTAATGAGTTAAGGCTTTTGGGGACTGTTGCAAATGCATGAATTTGTTTCAGAATTGAAGGATATGAGACCTTGGAAGGGCCAGGGGCAGAATAATATGATTTCACTCTCTGACCCCACCCAAATCTCATGTTGAATTGGAATTCCCAATGTTGGGGAAGGGACCTGGTGGGAGGTGATTGGATCATGGGGGCAGATTTTCCCTTGCTGTTCTCATGATAGTGAGTAAGCTATCACAAGAACTAGTTGTTTAAATGTGCGTAGCACTTCCCCCTTTTCTCTCTCTCCTGTTGCTATGTGAAGATGTGCTTGATTCCCCTTCATCTCCCAGCCATGCCTCCTATAGAGCCTGTGAAACTGTGAATCAATTAAACCTCTTTTCTTCATAAACTACTCAGTCTCAGGTAGTTCTTCATAGCAACATGAGAACAGATTAATACGAAACTTTAGTAAATGTAACAGGGCAGTGAACACATTCTTTTAGTGAAATAACATTACCTTGATGCAAACAAATACTATGACTTTTAGAAACATTCATATCCATATGACTTTACGTAGTGCAGTCTATGTACCAGAGTGTGGTGAATGTATCCTTTCAATAAAATAACCCTGTACTTATTCACCCATGCAACTAGAATTCCCAGAAACATCATTCATACATGTGCCCTTCTAAAGTGTATTAAATGTAAAAAAAGTGCATATTTTCCCCAATTTTTTTGTTTAAATATTGATATCTATGCACATGTAAACACAAATGTTAAGTATTATCTTTTACCAAAATTGAACCATTAATCTTCAGCTTGCTTGTTCTTATTTAACAGCTTATTGAAAACATGTATCTGAGTCAGTGTGTGTGTGTGTTTATCTCATTCTTCTAAATCACTTCTAAGTATTCCAATATATTTTATATGCCAGTTTAAATTTAAAACTGATCTTCTAGGCATTTTTATTATTTTAATATATTCCTTTTATATTGATAATGTTGCAAATTATCATTTTGTTACTTATTTTAATGTACTCATGCTATAATTTCTCTAGACCACTTCTCTAGAAGTAGAATTCTCTAGATTCTTCTTTAGATGTAGAATAATACTACCAAATTGCTCCTTCCATAATCACTATATAAAATGCCAATTTCCTCATATTCTAATCAACACTGTATTTCTTTTATGCTTTGTTGAAATTGGCTCTTCTTTTATGAAAGAAAAGATGGTCAGCTTGATCATCTTTTTGAATTTTATTGGCCATATGAATTGTAATTTTTTTATTTCCATGTTTTTTTTAACAGGTTGTCTATTTTTTAATTTATAAAAGAATTTTTGATGCATAATGACGAATTACCTATTATTAAACAGGAGAGTTATTTCGTATAATGGCTGAAAGCTGTGTCTAGTGGACTGGCAGTTCCCTTCTGTTATTTTCCTTTCACTTTGTAGTGGATAACATTATATAGACTCTCTCTCTCTTGTTCTTACTCTCTTTGCTGTAGTTGTCTCTGGCTTTCTCTCTCTTCGTCTTTGTGTGTGTGCATTGTGTGTGTGCTTGAATAGCCAAATGTCTATCTTTTTTTCTATGATCTCTGAGTTTTGTTTCTTTCTAAAGAAAGACCTGTGATTCTACAAATAATCTAAATTATCTCCTAGTTCAGTCATAATTTTGTTCCACTTATAGATTATTAAAACAACTGGAATTTATTTTAGAAAACATTTTTATTTTCTTCTAAGCCATTGTCTACTGTTATGATGATTTTCCTGAGGTCCAGATATCATAAAGAAAAGAAAGAAAGTTTGCCTGTAGTGAGACGACATATATGTACAGGCATATCTGACAAATGGTGGGGAATATGAAGTGACTGTACGAAAGGCAGATTGACAAAAGGTACGACAAAATACCTTGAGAGACAATCACCAGAATGAGAGTTCACATGTAGTGAGTGCTTGTTTTGTACGAGGCTGTGTCTAATTCACTTTTTATATCCATATTACTTTACATAGTGTAGTCTATGCACCAGAGTGTGGTAAACACATCATTTCAATGAAATAACACGGTACTTATTCGCCTTTGCAACTAGAATTCCCAGAATAAAATTAATCTTGTATGCGTCTTTTAAAACTTCCCCACAACTCTGGAAACAAGGTTTATATATAAACTCTATATATTCTAGAGATTACATTTTATTTTATTTTACCTTATTTGAATTGAAGGAGTATATTCTAGAGACTTCAAAAGAAGAAACTGAAATTGTGAGAGATGAAATATAACATGTAATTTTTACTGACTATAGAGATCATACCTTAATCAATATGACGTTGGGTCTCCAGCCATAGAAATTTGTCTAACAGAGTGAGCTACTCTCATTGGGAGGAAAAGGGCCTATAGATGGAGCGGCTGTAGGTACAGAGTAAGAATGTATTTCAGAACATGCTAATTCAGCCCTTGTGGGGATCTATAAGCTCAGAGAATGAGAGAGCCTCTGTTTACAATCAATAAGAAAGAATGAAAAAATGATTTCAACATACCAATATACATATAAAATACTTTACTTAAACTCTATTCTGTTTTCTGTATTAGCAATTCACTATAACTTGAGCAGTAAAACTAAAATACCTGAGTTAGCAATGAGCATTGCTTTCTGCCATCTAGTGAGGAATACCTCTTCCATTATTAAACAAACAAACAACAAACAAAAATCAGGTTGTGGAAGGTGTTCCATTACTGCCTTGAGTGATGAGTGATGGACGGCCAATACAAATAGAAATAAACCAGCATAATAGCATGGGGAATATCTACACAGATGGGTAAGAAAGTAGTGGGCAGATGGAGGAATAAATAGCATGGAGGGTATCTACACAGATAAGTGAGAAATAGTTGACAGATGCAAATAAAAAGTAAAAACAATATCTAGAATATCTGAATGGCAGAACTGGGAATGCATGTATAATCAGGAGAGAAGCCAAAATTGTCCCACTAGGATAGAGAACAAAAGTTCTGTATTTTTTTTCAAATAGTTATCTGGTAAAGTCAGAGTTGAAGAGATTTTTGGTCAGTTTGGCCCATAGACATGAAGAGCAAGTCCTATTTACCAACATTCCTATGAAGCATATAAGTACATAATCTCCAGTCCACACCTACCTGTTACTGCTTATACTATATTTAGATATTCAGCCATTAAGATTTTAGAGTTTTAAAAAGTACTTAGACATGGCCAGGTGCAGTGGTTCACACCTGTTATCCCAGCACTTTGAGAGGACAAGGAGGGCGTATCACAAGGTCAGGAGATCAAGACCATTCTGGCCCATGGTGAAACCCCGTCTCTACTAAAAATACAAAAATTAGCTTGGCGTGGTGGCGCGTGCCTGTAAAAGGCTGAGGCAGGGATTCGGAGGTTGCAGTGAGCGGAGATTGCACCACTGCACTCCAGCTTGGCGACAGAGCGGTCTCAAAAAAAAAAAAAGTACTTAGACATTAATTGAGTCATGTTTAAAAAAATTTGGGGAGTTTTGTTTGTTTGCTTTAAGGTAAAAAAGCATGTCAGAAACTAAAAATTTCAAGGAAAACATAAAGCTTTGATATTGAGATCTTGCCTATGAGATCTCCCTCTTTTAAACAAGGCCACATCTTATTTATCCTACTAAAATACTGGTCCACTTCTAAAAAAATATTTCTCTCATTACTATAATTACTAAAGTATTCATAATTGATTACTGCACTAGTAATTTAGCCTATGCTCTAGCTTTTTGAAATTGATTATTTATACGTCTAGACAACAATATTTATGGACTCGGCCACATATCTCATTTTTTAATTTTTCAGATACAGAAACCTAAAAACAGGAGACACATTTATTGCTTCCTGCAATATTTTATAATGAGTATTTGAGCCCAGTTTAGCAAATATGTAATAAAAGTTTTTTAACTGATGCACTCAGGAGTGAAGGAAGGAGGTAAAGATGCATATTTTCTCAGTAACTATTGTTATCAGCCAGATATTTTTTCAGGTTATAGAGGGAACGGAGGGAAAAAGAGAAAAACACATTTAAGTGGATAATGATTGATAATCATGCAAATTCAAATTCATAGAATATCTTATACCTAAGTGCTTGAGGGCATCTCACAGCCACTCATTAGTTTAGCTGTTTTTCACAAACTTGAAATTAAGAGTTGGGGATATTTGCTCACTCTTTATGGATGGATACATTTAGACAAATAGAAGCTAAATATTTCAAGATGATCACTCATTCAGTTAATAGATTTTATATATCTCACATAATTTTAGGATAAAACCCAAATACTTTGGTCATTTGGATTTATGTGAACAGAGCTAAGCCACCCTGCTTTTCAAAAATGTCTACTATTTGTAAGTACAACTGGCCTCAGCCATATGTTAGGTGGGGGCCATGCTTTCTTCTTTCAAGAGTTCTTTAACAAAGGTGTGTCTATGGAAGTTAGCCTTAGAACAAATTTTGTCAAACATACAGTTATTTACCAGCAGAGAGGCACAAAATGGGGGTCATATCAGTTACTCTTATTGTTAGAAGATGTTCCCTTCTGTCCTCAGGCACTTCAATTAGAAATTTCAATGAAAAGTTCACTCTGAGCTATCCTTAACATGTCGCAGCAGCAAGAAGAGCCAGTCATAAAACAGGTTTGAGTGAAAGAGCCCTCCGTAAATTGGAGGGACACATGACCAGCGAGCTCCATACCTTTCATGTTGTTCCTCAGGATTAGGCTGCCATATTTACTCAATATCCTATATCTTGTTTATACAAGGGAGGTAGAGCCTATTTAGTGTTTATACTCAATGACCTGTGTTTAATACTCCTCATTCTACTAGTCAAAAATTACCTCTACCGTGTCTTTTGATAATACTTAAATACTTAAATATAGATTTAGATGACTATATTAGGAGAATAAACTTCTTTCTCTGGAATATACAACATATCCAAATGCTAGCAAACATTCCCGTACGTTGAGATCGTAATTAACTTACACACACATAAGTCATCCTACTTACACTGAAGCCTTTTAAAGGTAAATTAGCACAGAGGCAATAAAACTTAAATCAAATGGGCCAGTCTTTGTGGCCAAAGTAATCATATACAAAACTCAGTAACTATGACTGACTCTTTAAAACTCCAACCAACTGAAAAATCAGAGTGGTTAATTTCCACATTCAAGAATGCCATTCAAACAAGATCATCTGTTCTGTTTCCTAAGTAATGTTTGACCATCTAAGATCAATTGCACAGAACCTATTTCATCTGTAGTATACTGATATTTCTAAAATTAAATGTTTCTTTTTAAGTGTTGCCAAATAATAACACTGCCAGTGACTTTAACAGGTCTTTGAAAGAACCCAGGAAACTGGACCCATTATTTTTACCTTTCTCTGCCTTCCAAAGAACTTGCATTCCTGTCAGTATTATTTCCCAAAATAAATAAGCCCACAAGAAATACCTTATTAACTGTCTTTCACTTCCAATGCCTTCAGGCAGCAAAGATTTAACTGCCTCCTTCTGTATCTTTCAAGAGAGTAAATGAATGTTTCCAGAAATATCAAGGAAGAAGGAAAAAGTTGTCCTAAGAATTTTAAGTGATATTATCTGTGGTGTACAAGTGAACATAATAGTATCAAATAGGTATAAAGATAAAATACGGGATTTAGTTGAATAAATGTTTGTACCTTAAAAAGTAACAAAATAACTGTCAAAAAGTTTTAATGTCTGCATTTGTTTCATTACATAAAAATTTGCAAGAAAACTCTTACTAAACAACACAAATCTATACGTCTGATATTTATATTTATTTTATTAAATATACAATTATGTATAATGCATCATAACTATATATTATATATAATACATACATATTAAATATATAATTACAGTATAAAGAACCATCACCACTCAATAATAAGAAAATAAAATATCAATTAAAAATGGGCAAAGGATCTGAAGAGACACTTCACTAAAGAAAATACATGAATGACAAGCCCATGGAAAGATACTCAACATCATTAGTTATCATGGAACTGTGGAGATGTTTGAATCACAAAGTTGTCCCCAGAGTGTAGAGATGATAACCCAGCCCAACTTTCCATTTTATCCAGCACACTCAATAATGCAAGTGGAGGACATGAAGCAAAGGAAATGAAGGAACAACTATATCTGTTTGGCTCTAGATGTGTGTGCTGGGATCTCCTCTATGAGCTTCAGCCACAGAAATGTTAAATAAATTATACACAGCATTGTGGATAGAAGGCAGTACCTTGTCCCCACTTCCCATTTGGCCTCTGGCAGAGGAGGAGCCCACTGTGTAGGAGACATCACAATACTAGACTGCTCAGCCCAGCTAGTGTGGTCAGAAGAAGAGAGTCAAATTGACACTCCTAAACCTTCCTCCTAAAAAGAACACTAAGATTTGTTTAACAGTCTTCCAAGAAGATCAGAGTGGTAAGATAAAGTGAAAAGAGGTGAACCCCACGCAGAGGACCATCTGGTCACAGGGCTGAGCTAAAGCCGTGGCAGATACTGAAGAGTCAGCTAGCAGTGAGATCTGTAGGGATGTGAGTCAGCAGGGGAAACATGACACCCACATACTCCATGACTATTGGCTTAGCTGACAGACTGCTCCCTGGTCCTGTCAACTGAGAATGATAGCATTATATGCTAGCAGAGAAGTTCTCTATCAGGCAGATAAAAAAGACACTGTCTTAGAAAGTAGAAGATGCTACTTAAGGACCAACAATGGACCAGAGGCCTCCATGACCTCAGCCAGAACTTTGAGTAGCCCTTACGTCTCTATTGTGTACCGGGATGTCATTTTATTGTAAGAAACAGAGGAAAAAAGACAATTTCGGTGTTATTTATATTTTCTCTTGGTCAGTATGCTGAAGGTTACAAAAAAGACAAAATCAGCATCATAACAAAGGAGGTGTATATTAGTATCAAATTAAATTTCTCTGCATAACTGAATTGTGCTGGTACCAAAATTTATAGCTCTGCTATGCATCAAATGGGATGTATAGCACAAAGGCAGTAGTATGGATGAGATTACAATGGATGAGGCTGTAAAGTGAGAAGTATAAAGACCAAAAAGGAAAGACTTTGCAATCCCAGTTTATAACGTATAAGTATGCAAAGAAAACTGGGAGTCAGAGAGTAAAAGGGAAAATGAAGAGGAAATGGCTCTCATTCAGGTAGAATTTTCAGGAAATAGATGAGGTCCTATAGTGTCAAATGCTGTAGAGAAATAAGCTGGCCTTCTGATTTGACAAATGGAAAGTCACAAGTAAGCTTAGCAAGATTTTCAGAAGAATTGGAAACTGGTGAAAAAAGGCAGTTTTGCAGATGGCCAAATAACACATAGGCAATTGAGAAAAACTCTTTAAAAAATTGACGATGAAGAAAATAGGCATTAGCTTTTGGGGAAGGGGAAAGAAAAGCCATCAGAGAATGCAAATATATGATAGAATGGAAAGAGAATATTGAGTCATCAGTGCTCCAATGGCACAAGAAAGATTCAGGGTCAAAGTAGTTCTGGGTATGTAGAATAAACAAAACAAGAGTACATACTATCTGAGGCCATTTGAATAAAATTAAAAAGCAAGCAGAGAAAGTCTGTACTATCAGATGCCAAGATAATGATTACCCTTGGCAGAGGGGTAGTAACTGGAACAGAGCATGAGGATATCTGAAATATTGGTAAGGTTATGCTTCTTACTCTTTGTGCTAGTTATATAGGGGTGTTTAGTTTATGAAAACCTTTTGAGCTGTACAGGTATAAGATTTCTAACCTTTTCTGTGTGTATGTTACATTTCAACTAAAAGAAGACTCTATGGATATTAAGAATTAGTACCATAATTGAATAGATTGGGCAAACATATAGAGAAAGTCAGAGGTAAATTGGATATGACCTTGAGAGAGATTTTGTTTATAGCTGTCATTTGCAGAGAAGGAGCAGAGGAGGCAAGCCATCTGTTAAGCCTTAGAAGGCAGATGGAAAGATGAACGCCAGAGTGGAGAAGGGGAGAACTGCTGAGTGGATGAATGAAAGTTAATGGGTTATCTGGCAGCAGTGAGAGTTCAACTACATTTAATGAATTAATAAATTGATCTTACCTCTTTCCACATAAAATTTTGTACACAAAATAAATTCTGTATATGGAAATTAGAAAACCAAGATCATAAAATGGCTTATATAATTGCAGTATTTTATTTGAGAATTTGGCTATGAGCTCCTGATGACTTAAATGAAAAGCTTTAAAATGGTCATTTCCATGATCTTACTCTTCATCAAGAGAAAACATACAAGTTTCTCATGGGAAGCTATTCATGGTAGCTCATTCTAACAGATATTTCTCACTTAAGGATTTATATAGATATGCAAAAGTGAAATAATAAACATAACCTCAAATGTATCCTTAAAACATATATTATTGTAGTCTTCATAAGTTGTTTTTAAAAGCATTTACCCATGAGAACTGAGGACAGTTTGCCAAAGCCCAATAAAAATAGTGAATAAAATTTATGTAAGATGATCTATTTGTAAATACTCAGATTTCTATTGGTCCATGCTACTCTAGGGATAGAAATTTGAATATCTAGAACAATGTGGGGACTCATGTTCTACAGACCTCTAGGAATTTTATAAATCAAGAAGCAATATATTTGTGATTTGAAGTATAGAAAGCCTTTAATTTACAATTCATCTGTGTATTTGAAGGCCAACAAACAGATGACAATATTCTCAAATATTTTCAGAAGTGTCAAATAATCTAAAATACTCTACTCAAATAATGATTACTTTTTTCCCATCTTAGTTATAGGGCTCAGAATACTTATAAGGCAAGCCAGGATTCAAAAATAAATCTGGATCTTATCTAGCCCTACCTGATTTTGAATAACACAAATTTTTAATAGACCTAGTTGGAAGTACGATGCTTTATTTTTCCTAAAAGAAAAAAAAAATCATTATCTGGAAGGACTAGGTGAAAGGAAACATATCCAAACTTACTTGGTGTGGAAGAAGCTGGACACATATTAGAGTCATGCAAGTGAAAGAACATGAAGGTGCTCGTATGAATGTAGCTGAAATGATCAGCTATGTGGGCCAGCTTAGATAGTGATGAGTGTAAAAGCTGAAGAGACTGAGAGCCCTAAAGAGCCCTGAATAGAGAGGAAATTGATAGGCTTACTGGTGGCACATCAATGGAAGAAAGCAGACTAAGCATTCAGGCACAAACCAGATGTGTAGATCTTTTGGTACATCTACAAAGATGTCTTGTAGTATGGCTAAGAGGTCACAGCATGTTAATTTAACAATTTATTTGATGTTCATTATTTTCAACATATGGTTCAGAATCAGGAAATCAAAATGGCTTGCTTTAGACAAAGTTTAAACATCTGAGTTGGGATTTTCTGGATTTTGACTGCAAAACAGAAGCTTGGTCCCTAAGGTATAGAGCCAACCACTACAGAGACACTGTAGAGAGCTTCATCAAATTATATAATACAAAACAAGTAATAATTTGTTAAATATCCTTTGAATATTCAATAGACATTTCAAAGCTTTACATGGTCAAAATCCTGATCTACGTGGTGCCTTCTCAACCTAGATTTTTCATTTTTAAAATTATTCTGTCTTGCTTCTTAAAAAATTATGTATCTCCACTACCACTGTAACACTTTCAGTGCCTACTTGTGGCAGGATTATACTTTCCCATGCCACATAGCTTGGCTATGTGATGTGCTTTGACCAATAAAATGAAATCATAATTAGGAAATTAACTCAATAGAGTATTACCATCTAATCATCAAACTCCATTTATGTTTCTCCAATTGTCCTCATTATATCTTTTATAAGCATAAGTTGCAGTTCAGAATCAAGCATTGCATTGACCCAACATGTCCCCTTAGTCTCCTTCAGTCCAGAGCAGTTATTCTTCCCTTGACTTCCTTGATCCTCATCCTTCTGAGGAATATTCATGAGTAGTTTTGCAAAACGTTTCTTAATTTGGGTATATATGATATTTCTTCAGGATCTGATTTAAGATATTCACCTCTGGCAGGAATATCACAGAAGTGATGCTATGCTGTTCTCATTGAATTCTGTCAGGTGCATAGGACTTAAATTTAGTCCCATTAATGATGACGTTCACTTTGTCACTTGATTAACATAATGTCTACCAATCTTTTACACTGTTTTTTCTTTTGAAATTATTAATTTCTGGTGGGTAAAACACCTTGACACTAAATAAATATCCTGTTCCTCATCAAGAGGAAAATTTCTTCTTTTATTTTTTTATTTATAAATATGTGACCTCATGGTTTCCTAGTGTATGCAGTGAGTTATAATCTATTACTATCATTATATATTTTGATGCTAAAATTAACCTTGGTTTAAGTAGAGCTAGTCCATTCAAGCTAGCTTCTCTGTCCTTCTGCTGTAGTGTCATAATTCTTTTAGCATTTTCTTGCTGTCTGACATAACGAGATATTTCTGGCTCATCTTGTACTTTCCCTGCCTCGCTCCTGGAATTGGCCATGTCTTTAAGAATTCTTGCTTCCTTTTAGTGAAGAATGCTATACAGAACCAAGCTCTAGGTGCCAGGTGTGCTCATTGATATTGCGTGTTGTCATTCCTAGGCCCTTCAAGTAGATAAAGCTAGGAAAATATGTATGTACATATATGAATATATGTATGTGTACACATATTTACATCTATATTGGCTTTTATAGTCATTCATATTTGTGAAAACCATGACTTTACATTAATTCTTCCAATTACAATCCACCACTACAGGGTTCATTCTGTTTCTCTCCCTTTTTATATTTGAATTCTCTTGTCTGACAGTGAGAAGCCCGGTTTATACTTATGATATTTACTAATATTCTTTTAACTCTTTATCATATTTACTAATTTTATCAGTTCCTTTGTAAGGAACAAATCTTCCATCTTCATTACCACCTATTCCTTCATATAAATGCCCTGCTTATTCCAACACTCATGCCAGAATTCGCTTGTGTAGACCCATACCTCACTACATTTGGAGTCTGACCTTTTGTATTTGGCTACCCCAATGTAAGAACACTTACCTCATCCTATTTAGACTTTACCACTCCATTGCATGATGCACAGATATCAAATGCACCATTGTAAGCCTCTGACACCATATGAAAACTACCTCTTCAAGGAGATGCCCTCATGAACCCACAGACTTTAACACTTCATAGGAAGCTATGTGTCGGCATGGATTTCTTTCTCACTCTGTTTGAGTTCTGACACCTCGTGCTGAACCATCCCAACCTATGAAAGCCCTCCTCTTTCCCCTTGGGCTCTGCCACACCACACAAAGCCAGCCCTGTCACAGTGACACCATTCTCATACCACTGGGGAGTCCCCTTGTGTTTTTCCCTTTTTGATCTGCTAGTGCTCTCACACCACAAGTGAGGTCACTCCCATTTGTGAACATCTTCCTCAATACTTTGTTCTTGGAAGCCTCACACTGGGGAGTCCTCCTATGCAAACATTTTGTTCACCTTACTTGGGCTTTGCTTGCTTCTTTCAGCCTTTGACAGCCTCTATTAGGGAGCATTCCTAAGTAGTGTCCACCATGCTTGGGCTCAGACATTCTGCTCTGGGCGATCGCAGTTCTTGTCTCTCTCCTCTACCCATGTAGATATCTACCTTGCTCTGTCTTCCGTGATGCCTTTAGGAATGAAATATTAGGAAAGGGAAGAGAAATAAAGAGAAAGGAAGCAAGAAAATAGAAAGAGAAAGAGGTAGAAGAAAGAGAGCTCCAAAGCATTTTAAAGTATTCATAAATATTTTCCCATTCAAGAATATTTTATAGTATTGTTACTATTTACCAAACCATGAGTTAAAATAATGCCAAGTTATAGCTAGATTTTTTTTAAAAACATAGAATAATAACTGAATGAACAGAAAATATTAAATAGTTAATTACGGTTTCACAAAAAAAACATACAGGTAAATCTATCTGTCCATCCATCCATGTGTTTATAACATGGGTCACAGGGTATTTTCAGTAGAATATGGTCCAAAAGGGCATAAAATATTGAAAAATAAAATATCTGCACTATTGCATAATATAATTTCCTGATTACTTTACATAATGTGTTCCATATGAAGTAAACTGATAGGTATTATTAATTAAATTTTAAGGAGCTTATGGGAGATATGAGAAATAAGAACGCATAATCGTTAGAAATCATGATGGGTTTTAGGAGCTTTGAGATATGATAAAGAGACAGAGGGGTATCTGAATCCTGTCCTTGAAGAAGTATAAAAACGAGAAACAAGGTTTTTTGTTTGTTTGTTTTGTTTTAAAAGTAATGCTGTTGTTAACTAGGATTGTGCCCAAGTCCAAAGCAGAGAATTCTGGTAAGTTGATCGGTCAGCCATACAGGCAGACTGCTCAGATATCCCTTTCAGAAAGAACTTAATAATTAGCTGCAAGGGATGCAGTTGGTTCACAGCTTCCAGCTGCAGTGCCTCAGGGTCTGCTGCACCACTGGAACGAAGGCCACTCTTTCCCTAGGAAGCTTCCAACAAATGACAAAGTACAGTGATGGCACTCCAGCATGGCCATTTTTGCCTATTTGCAGGATTCTTCTATGGACAATATTTGTGCCAGATCTCACTGGGCTGGCTGAGCCTTTCCCAGAACTGCTATATGGTCTGAGATTTTTCCAACTGATTCTCTTTTCTTCCCTTTCTCCTTTCAGCATCCAAATATAAATGCTTTTCTTGTCAGTACTGTTCCTTTTCCTCTTTATCTGTTACTGAAACTACCCCCAATAAATCTTATGCACTTTTTACTCCGGTTCTCAGAGGATTCAATCAATATACCTAGTCTAGATTATGCTGCCAATTATAGACTCAAGCAGCCCCTTTCCTCCCTTCTAAGTTCAGCGTTTTTTCTTGGCATCTTGCCATTCTCTGTGGACAGAAGAGAGAATATTCTCTGTCTTTTATCAAGGAACAGGCCCTAAGCAGCTAGCCACTCCTATAACAAGGTGGAAGAGAAAGAACAAGAAAGCTGCATCCTGGTTTTCTTCATGCAATAAGAGGCTCTGGCCACTTTCCTGCTCTGGCCATCTAAAAACAAGAAGCAAAAACCAGAGCCAGGCCCAATATATAGCCACTGATGGCAAAATAACTTTGATCATTCTAAAGGACCTGGAATTTGACTAAATGATTTACTTATTTCTCTTTCAGGGCTCTGATATCACAAAAAGTTTTACCTCCTCTCAGAGACTAAAAGAGGAAAACAAATTGCAGAACTTGAAGAGACTCCAAAGGCTTTTAATTGTAAGAGTCAGATCCATGCCATCTTGATGAATAAGTAATTATATTCTGCATATAACACAAATAATATGATTAGGATTTACTACAATATACTTTAATAAAGGCAAACATGTCATCTAAACTGTCTGAACATACCTCTGTGGGAAAAATTGAGGAAAGATGATGTAAATCATTTTTCTTATCAAATTGTAAAAGTGCTTCTAAACGCACATTGGTAACTATAGTAGGGGAAATTTTATTCCTAAAATTACTAATTATCTCTCTCAAAATGAGTTTGCCTTTAAAGGGTAAATACACTTGTTTTCAACACCAAACTTTAGTACATTGAATTATATGGTTGCCTGCCTTTATAATAGAGTGGAGTCCAGAAGGATTAAAAAAATACAATTACTTTTTGAACAGTTGTAACTGAATGAATGGAAAATGGGAATGACTGTCTTAAAGATATATTTAATACAAATGTTTTGTAAGTAATCATCATCTGCTTGTTTGTAGTTTATGCAAACCTGGATGTTAAGTTATTTGATTTAGTAAAGTAAGGTATTTGCATTGTCATGAAATTTCATAAGTTTGACTTTCTTTTGCAGATTCAACTCTAGTCATTCAAAGCAAGCCAAAGACAGACTGAAGTAAGCCATAGCATTATTCATCATGTGCCACTGTGAACAATGCTGCTGTGTAGCTTCAAGTGTTTTTAAGTTCTTCAAAATTATTTTTTGGTCAAATGAGAACCTCTAATCACAGATAAATGCATAGCACCTCCTCTGTCTTACTTGAGAAAATATGACATTTAAAAATCATCTCCCAAATCATGTGCCACACATCTTCCTCTCTCTTCAAAGCAGGTCAGAAAAATGTTAATCCTGAGATAAAGTTATACTTAATCAAAGAAAGATTTTCTTCTTCCTCTGGTTGTAGTTTGTGCATTTATTGAGAAAAAGAATATAGGCAAGATATGAAGTAGGTGCTGAATCATAAATGAATACATTGATTAGAAAACAAATAATTTAGGAAATATATTCCTTGGATTGTCTTTATACTTTAATTGGAATGTTGACTATAGACTGAGGTTTTGTTATTGTCTGATGCTTTAATATGTTTCAAATTTAATGGCTATGGTCGAGCACATACAATCAGGTCCAAAGATTGATTAGTAGGTCGATAATATGGTTGCAGGACGCAGTACATTCCAGCACCAATATCACATTCAGACTCTTCAGGATAATACAGCTTACTTTATATAGATACATAAATGCAGTGCAGTGGAAGTAGAACAGAAGAAATTTCTCAGATGTCTCAGAGAGTCATGCTACCCAGCGCTAAAACCAGCTATATGAAATGGGTCATCCTGCAATTACTCAACTAAAAATGAAAATAAAATGCACAAGGTATAACGCAATGCTCTCTCATACCTTCTTGTTTCTGTGCATCTTATTTTCTCTTCAAAAAAATAGGTAATTTCCATCTTGATTTCATTGTTAACCTAAAAATCATTCAAGGGCACATTATATAATTTTCATGTGTTCGTGTACTATTGACGGTTGCTTTTGGAGTTGATTTCCAGTTTTAGTCCACTGTGGTCTGAGATATTTGATATAATTTTGATTTTCTTAAATTTATTGAGACTGATTTTGTGGCCTATTATATGATCTATCTTGGAGAATGTTCCATGTGCTGATGAGAAGAATGTGTATTCTGCAGTTGTTGGAAAGAATGTTTGTAAATATCTATCAAGTCTATTTGTTGTAGAGTACAGTTCAAGTCCATTGTTTCTTTGTTGACTTCCTGTTTTGATTATCTGTCTAGTGCTGTCAGTGGAGTATTGAAGGTATCCACTACTATTGTGTCTCTGTCTACCTCATCTCTTAGGTATAGTAGTAATCATTTTATAAATCTTGGCGCTCCAGTGTTAGATGTATATAAATTTAGGATTGTAATATCTTCTTGTTGGACTAATCCTTATATCATTATACAATGTCTTTCTTTATCTTTTAAACTCTTGTTGCTTTAAAGTCTGTTTTGTCTTAGAATAGCTACTTCTGTTTGCTTTTCCATTTGCATGGAATATAGTTACAAAACTTATCAAAACCTCTGGGATACAGAAGAAGCAGTACTAAGAGGAAAGTTCATAGCATTAAATGCCGACATCAAAAAGTATGAAAGAGCACAAATTGACAACCTAATGTCACACCTCAAGAAACTAGAAAAGGAAGAACAAACTAAACTCAAACCCAACAGAAGAAAAGAAATAACAAAGATCAGAATAGAACTAAGTAAAATTGAAATTAAAAAATACAAAAGATAAATGAAACAAAAAGCTGGTTCTTTGGAAAAGACAAACAAAATTTATAGACCATTCATGAGATTAACAAAGAAAAGAAGAGAGAAGATCCAAATAAGCTAAATTAGAAACAAAACTGGAGATATTACAACTGACACCACAGAAATACAACAGATCATTTGAGGCTACTAGTAACACCTTTACATGAACAAACTGAAACATCTAGAGGAAATGGATAAATTTCTGGAAATATACAACCCTCCTAGATTAAAACAGGAAGAATTATCATCCCTGAACAGACTAATAACAAACAGCAAGATTGAATCAGTAATAATAATAATAATAAAGTAAACAAAAAAAGCTTAGGACCAGATGTATTCACAGCTGAATTCTACCAGGCATTCAGGAAAAATTGGTACCAGTCACACTGAAACTATTCCAAAAAGAGAGGATCCTTCCTAAATAATTCTATGAAGCCAGTATCACCTTAATAACAAAACCAGGAAAGGACATATGAAAAAGGAAAACTACAGACCAATATCCCTGATGAACATAGATGCAAAAATTCTCAACAAAATGCCAACTGAATCCAATAACACATCAAAAAGATAATACATTATGATCAAGTTGGTTTTATCCCAGGGATGCATGGATGGTTCAACTTAAGCAGGTCAATAAATGTGATACATCACAGAAACAGAATGAAAAACAAAAGCCATATGGTCATTTCATTAGATACAGAAAAAGCATTTGATGAAATCCAGCATCCGTTTGTGATAAAACCCTCAACAACATAGGCATAGAAGGAACTTACCTCAAGATAATAAAAGCCATATATGACGAACCCACAGCCAACCTCATACTGAATGTAGAAAAGTTGAAAACATTCCCCCTAAGAACTGGTACAAGACAAGGATGCTCATGTCCACCTCTTCTAATCAATACAGTTTTGGAAGTCCTAGCAAGAGCAATTAGATAAGAGAAAAAAAATAAAAAGTATCCACATGAAAAGGAATGAGATCATGTCCTTTGCAGGGACATGGATAAAGCTGGAAGCCATCATCCTCAGCAAACTTACACAGGAACAGAAAACCAAACACCGCATGTTCTCACTCATAAGTGGGAGTTGAACAGTGAGAACACAGGGACACAGGGAGGGGAACAACACACACCTGGACCAGTCGGGGGGTGAGGAGTGAGGGGAGGGAGAGCAGTAGGACAAACAGTTCATGCATTTGGGGCTTAAAACCTAGATGACAGGTTGATAGGTGCAGCAAACCACTGTGGCACATGTATACCTGTGTAACAAAACCACACATTCTGCACTATATCCTGAAACTTAAAGTAAAATTAAAAAAAAAAAAAGAAGGAAAGGAAGGGCAACCAAATTGGAAAAGAGGAAGTCAAACTGTCGCTGTTTGCCAATGATGATTGTATACCTGAAAACTCTAAAGATTCATCCAAAAAGCTCCTTTTTCTGATAAACTAATTCAGTAATGTTTCAGGTTATTAGATCAATGTACAAAAAATGCTAACATTGTTATACACCAACATTGACCAAGCTGAGAATGAAATTGAGAACTCAATCCCTTTTACAACAGCTGCAAAATAAAATCAAATAAAATACCTAGGAATATATACTTAACCAAGGAAGGGAAGGATCTCTACAAATAGAACTGTAAAACATTGCTGAAAGAAACCATGGATGACACAAACAAATGGAAACACATCTCATGCTCATTAATGATAAGAATCAGTATTGTGAAAATGATCATATTGCCAAAAGCAATCTATAAATTCAAAGCAATTCCCATCAAAATGCCACCATCATTCTTCACAGAACTAGAAAAAATTCTAAAATTCATGTGGAACCAAAAAAGAACCTACATAGCTAAAGCAATTCTAACCCAAAATAAGAAATCTGGAGGCATCGCATTTCCCAACTTCAACTTATACTACAAGGCTATAATTACCAAAACAACATGGTACTGGTATAAAAATGGGCATGTAGACCAATGGAACAGAATAGAGAGCCAAATACTTACAGTCAACAGACATTTGACAAAGCACACAAAAACATAAATTGGGAAAAGGACACCCTATTCAACAAATGGTGCTGGGAAGACTGGCAAGCCAGATGTAGAAGAATGAAACTGGATCCCTATCTCTCACCTTATACAAAAATCAACTCAATATAGATCAAAGATTTAAATATAAGACTTGACACTATACACATTCTAGAAGATAACATGGGAAAAAACTCTTCAGGATATTGGCTTAGGCAAAGAATTCATTAATATTACCTCAAAAGTAAATGCAACAAAACAAAAGTAAACTAATAGGACCTAATTAAAGTAAAAAGCTAAAGAAATAATCAGCAGAGTAAACAGACAACCCACAAAGTGGGAGAAAATATTCATAAACTATGCATCCAATAAATGACTAATATCCAGAATCTACAAGGAACTCAAAGAAATCTGTGAGCAAGAAAGAAATAATCCCATCAAAATTAGGCAAAGAACATGAATAGATATTTCTCAAAAGAAGATATACAAACAACCAACAAACATGAAAAAATGCTCAACGTCATGAATCATCAGGGAAATGCAAATTAAAACCACAGTGAGATACCACCTTACTCTTGCAGGAATGGCCATTATTAAAACGTCAAAAAACAATAGATGTTGGTGTGGATGTAGTGAAAAGGGAACAATTTTTTTTTTATTATTATACTTTAAGTTTTAGGGTACATGTGCACATTGTGCAGGTTTGTTAAATATGTATACATGTGCCATGCTGGTGCGCTGCACCCACTAACTCGTCATCTAGCATTAGGTATATCTCCCAATGCTATCCCGCCCCCCTCCCCCTACCGCACAACAGTCCCCAGAGTGTGATGCTCCCCTTCCTGTGTCCATGTGATCTCATTGTTCAATTCCCACCTATGAGTGAGAATATGCGGTGTTTGGTTTTTTGTTCTTGTGATAGTTTACTGAGAATGATGATTTCCAATTTCATCCATGTCCCTACAAAGGACATGAACTCATCATTTTTTATGGCTGCATAGTATTCCATGGTGTGTATGTGCCACATTTTCTTAATCCAGTCTATCATTGTTGGACATTTGGGTTGGTTCCAAGTCTTTGCTATTGTGAATAATGCCGCAATAAACATACGTGTGCATGTGTCTTTATAGCAGCATGATTTATAGTCCTTTGGGTATATACCCAGTAATGGGATGGCTGGGTCAAATGGTATTTCTAGTTCTAGATCCCTGAGGAATCGCCACACTGACTTCCACAATGGTTGAACTAGTTTACAGTCCCAGCAGCAGTGTAAAAGTGTTCCTATTTCTCCACATCCTCTCCAGCACCTGTTGTTTCCTGACTTTTTAATGATTGCCATTCTAACTGGTGTGAGATGGTATCTCATTGTGGTTTTGATTTGCATTTCTCTGATGGCCAGTGATGATGAGCATTTTTTGAAAGGATTCCCTATTTAATAAATGGTGCTGGGAAAACTGGCATATGTAGAAAGCTGAAACTGGATCCCTTCCTTACACCTTATACAAAAATCAATTCAAGAAGGATTAAAGACTTAAACGTTAGACCTAAAACCATAAAAACCCTAGAAGAAAACCTAGGCATTACCATTCAGGACATAGGCATGGGCAAGGACTTCATGTCTAAAACACCAAAAGCAATGGCAACAAAAGACAAAATTGACAAATGGGATCTAGTTAAACTAAAGAGCTTCTGCACAGCAAAAGAAACTACCATCAGAGTGAACAGGCAACCTACAAAATGGGAGAAAATTTTCACAACCTACTCATCTGACAAAGGGCTAATATCCAGAATCTACAATGAACTCAAACAAATTTACAAGAAAAAAACAAACAACCCCATCAAAAAGTGGGCGAAGGACATGAACAGACACTTCTCAAAAGAAGACATTTATGCAGCCGAAAAGGGAACACTTTTATACTGTTGGTGGGAATGTAAATTAACAACTACTATGGAAACAGTATAGAGATTTCTAAAGAACTAAAAGTAGAACTACCACTTGATCCAGCAATCCCAATACTGGGTATCTTTCCAAAGGAAAAGAAATCATTATATGAAAAAGACACATGTATATGCATGTTTATAGCAGTGCAGTTCACAATTGCAAAGATATGGACCAACTTAAGTGCCCATCAACCAATGAGTGGATAGAGAAAATGTGGTATATATACTGCATGGAATACTACTCAGCTATTAAAAAGGAATGAAATAATGTCTTTTGCAACAAATTGGATGGAGCTAGAGGCCATTATTCTAAGTGAAGTAACTCAGGAGTGAAAATGCAAATATTGTATATTCTCACTTGTAAGCAGGAGTTAAGCTATGAGGATGCAAAAGCATAAGAATGATACAATGGGCTTTGGGGACTCAGACAGGAAGGCAGGGAGTGGGGTGAGGATAAGACATTACATAATGGGTACAGGGTACACTGCTTACATGACAGGTGCACTAAAATCTCCTAAATCACCACTAAACAGCTTATCTATGTAACTGAAAACCACCTGTACCCCCAAAACTATTGAAATAAAAAACACTTGCATTATAAAAAATATTGCCTTATTTAAGGGATGTTGTGATGAATTAGTAAGAAAATATATGTGAAATTATTATTTAAGGAATCTGGCCATAGTAAGTATTCAATGAAAGAGAGTCTCCAACCACTTTCCTTCCCTTCACTCTCTTTTCCATAAATTAACCAGAGATAATAGTGGCAGAATTAGACTTCGATCCTGCAATAGTGCACCTGACGTGTTTCCTCACATTTCATATTTATCTTTCAGATTGCTTGTTGTATGCACATTTTCTGTTAGTACAAATTGGAGGGACTATCATGACCTTCATTTGTTGACAGAGACATGAACAGGCAGAACACAGTGATGAATATCTCAATTCAGGCAGGAATTCAACGTTGCCTGTGGCATAGCCTGGCTCTGCCACCTGCATTGATGATAATCATTTATGGAAATTAACCCATCTTCAACCATTTGATGACTTCATTTGATAGTCATCAAAACGGAAACAAGTGCTTGTTCATTGAAAATCACCTTCAAATGGGAAGGATGAAGGTCTAGCACAGTATATATGGTGTATACACATTTATACATTTATAACCATGCTAAATTTGCACTATTCTAACTCTGCCACTTGGAAAATGTTTTAAGATATTGTGTTGCATGAATGGGTTTGTGTATGTATTATTTGTTTATTGAATAAGAGCTGAACAGAAGCTAATGGCTTTAACTAAATATAATGATTACCAAAAAAGGCTGTGTGTGTGTGTGTGTGTGTATACCTGGGTGTATATATACATGTATATGCATGTATACACACACACACACACAACTTTTATTCTTCTTGTGACAACCTTAGTGTGCTAGGCAGATTCCTTTCAGTGATAAAATATGTAAACTAGAATAAATGAGGCTTGTGTGTGTTGGGGAGGGAGATCTCATCTCTTATAACAAGTAATAGAAAACTCAAGATACTAAGTGACCCCAGAGACTCCATAAACTCAAATAATACCATCAGATGTTTCTATCTCTTTCTTCTGCCTTCCATTCCTCCTTCTCTTTCTTCATTTCTTAGATATATTTCCTTCTAGGTGTTCTCTTTATGCTTTAAAACAATCATATGGGCTTCCTTCATGTAGTTTTGTTGAAGACAAATGGAGGTACAGATAGCAGGAGACATGTGACAGCCAGGTTTAGCAGTCCCAGAGAAAATATAACATTTCCCTCTCAGCACCTACATAGACAATTCCACAGAAGGCTTCTGTTGGACTTGATATGATTCACGGGACTATTCCTGGTTCAGTCACTGGGAGCAGAAGAAAAGAATCGTTAATTACACAAATGATCCCCTGTCATGAAGGAGTCAAAGCCTGCAGTGAGGAAGGACAGTTTCTCCAAATAAAGGTGTAGGCTATTACCAAAAGTAAGGACGAATATAAAAGCAAGCATCTATAATTACATCCCTCCCATTAGTTTCCCACTCTTCTTTCAATTCACAGAATTTCACAAATGACCTTTCCTTAGATTAGAAAAAATGCACACACACACGAAAATCAATCCACTCTCCTCTCCACTATAGCCACCATAGCATACCCAGGATATCTTGGAGATAGAGTTTTCATGATTTAAGATCCGGATAGTCAGTATACTACAATCAATTTATCCACTCCTGATATCTGCAACAATTTGTGATGAAAAAAGTACAGAATATCTTCAATAAATTGCTTGCTGTGCTATTGGACAGGCATATAAGGAAACAATTGCATTAATGCCAGTCTTCCTAGAGGTCATAGGTTTTGCCCCCTAGTAGGTTCTCCTTTATCCATTGTCCTTTGTGTTTGGCCCTAAAAGGAATGTTGGAAGAGATTCCTCTGCTGAGGTCTGTCCAGTCTTAGCATGCAATGCATATTTGAGTATATTCTAGAGCCTGAGGATTGACTTAGAATTAAAGTGTGAAAGACTTCTAATTGCCAGAATGGATTTCTCTATGACTTGCTTTGGCCAACTCAAAATAAGTGGATGTGACACGTGTCACTTATGAATGACGGGGCATAATTCCTCATTATCACTTCCTACTGCATTTTGAGATGAAGTCTTCATTGCTGTGCACTATTGTTGGGAGCGCAGATTTCTGGTGTTTCATTTTCTACTTGTATTGTCGTCAAAAAATGAGCTTTTATTTAATAAACCTCTGATATGTGAGATTTCTTATGACATAACATACAGTAGTCTAATCAATACAAAACTGCTGCTCTCAAAAAAGAAGGGGGCAGTGTTTAGATAACAAACTAAAACATATCCATAAAAAATAATTGATGAATTGGACTTCATTGAGCATTAAAAACTTCTGCTCTTTGGTAGACATTGTTAGGAAAATTAAAAGACAAGCCACAGACAAGAAGAAAATATTTGCAATTCACGTATTTGATAAAGGGCTTGTATCCAAAATATATAGACAACACTTAAAACTCAGTTATAAAAACATAATCAACAAAGGGCTAGTTATTTGAACTTATATTTGATGAAGAAAGATATATCAATAGCAAGTAAGCACATAAAATGATACTCAATATTTTATTCATTAGGAAAAATTCAAATTTTACTTATAAGTATATATAACTAAGAGAAATAAAAGCAAATGTCCATTAAAAGACTTACACATGAATGTTCTTAGCAGTTCTATAAACATTTTTTCATCAGTAAGTGAATACATTAATTATAATATTTCTTTGCAATGGAATATCACTCAGCAATTAGGCAGTTAGAAGGGAAGACTATTAATAACTGCAATAACATGCATGAATCTCAAAATAATTATGCCAAGTGAAAGGTGCCATACAAAGAAATACTACATACTGTGTGATTCCATTTATCTAAAATTCTAACAAGTAAGTATTATAATGACATAAAATAGTGTGGTGGATGCTTGAGGACTGGAGTGGGGGCAAGGATAGATAAGAGAATGAGATTACAAAAAGGCATGAGAAGACAGTTGAATAACATACATGTTCATTATCTTGATTGTGGTGATGCTTTTATGGATGTACACATACGTCAAAACATCAAATTGTCTACTTTAAACATGTGCTACTTTTTGTCAATTACAATTCAATAAAGCTGTTAAAATTTTCATGCAACTCTATACATTTTTGAGTGACTTTTACTGAATGTAAATTACACATCTGAAAAGTAGAACACAAACCTTTTTACAATAGCTGCAAAAAGTACAATAAAATACTTAAGAATATACCTAACCAAGCAGGTGAAAGACCTCTGTAAGGAAAACAACAAAACCCTGCTGAAAGCAACCACAGATGATACAAACAAATGGAAACATAGCCCAAGCTCATGAAGGGGTAGAATCAATACTGTGAAAATGACCATACTGCTGAAAGCAATCTACAAATTCAATGCAATTGCCATCAAAATACTACCATTACTCTTCATAGAACTAGAAAAGCAATCCAAAAATTCATAGGAACCAAAAAAGAGCCTGCATAGCCAAACCAAGACTAAGGAAATAGAACAAATATGAAGGCATCACATTACCTGACTTCAAACTATAGCATAAGGCCATAATTACCCAAACAGCATGGTACTGGTAAAAAAATAGGCACATAGACCAATGGAGCAGAATACAGAACCCAGAAATAAAGCCAAATACTAAGGGTCAACTGATTTTTGCCAAAGCAAACAAAAACATAAAGTTGGGAGAGGACACCCTATTCAACAAATGGTGCTGGGATAATTGGCAAGCCACGTATAGAAGAATGAAACTGGATCCTCATCTCTCACCTTATACAAAAAACAACTCAAGATGCATCAAAGTCTTAAGTCTAATACCTGAATTCTAAAATTTCTAAAATTCTAAACCACCGTCTGGTTGGTGGTTTAAATGTTTATGCATCATTTGGTATATATATATGTAAATAGTTTTGGGATTTTTCTAACTACAGGTAGAAAAATTGGCATGAAGAAGCATGAATGTTATAATGTGTTTCAAAATTCACCAGAGCTTCTAGAATTCTAAAAATTTTAGAAGACCACATTGGAAAAACCCTTCTAGACATTGGCTTAGGCAAAGACTTTATGACCAAGAACCCAAAGCAAATGCAACAAAAACAAATAGATGGGACTTAAACTAAAAAGGTTCTTCACAGCAAAAGAAACAATCAGCAGAGTAAACAGACAACCCACAGAGTGGGAGAAAATCTTCACAACCTCTACCTCCAACAAAGACTAATATCTGGAATCTACAAGGAACTCAAACAAATTAATAAGAAAAAAAATCATCAAAAAGTGGCCTAAGGACATGAATAGACAATTCTCAAAAGAAGATATACAAATGGCCAAAAAAACCTATGAAAACATGCTCAACATTGCTAATGATCGGGGGAATGAAAATCAAAGCCACAATGCAATACCACCTTGCTCCTACAAGAATGACCATAATTAAAAAATCAAAAAATAACAGATGTTGGCAGGGATGTGGTGAAAAGGGAACACTTTTACATTGCTAGTGGGAATGCAGACTACTACAACCATTATGGAAAACAGGGTGTAGATTCCTTACAGAACTAAAAGTAGAACTACCATTTGATCCAGCAATCCCAATACTGAGTATCAACCCAGAGGAAAAGAAGTCGTTATGTGAAAAAGATACTTGCACATGCATGTTCATAGTGCACAATTCTCAATTGAAAAAATATGCAACCAGCTCAAATGCTCATCAATCAAGGAGTGGAAACATATATATATATATATATATACACACACACACATACACACACACACACGTATATATGTAATTTATATATGTAATGGAATACTACTAAGCCATAAAAAGGAACACAGTAATGGCATTTACAGCAACCTGGATGAAATTGTAGACCTTTGTTCTAAGTGAAGTAATGCAGGAATGGAAAACCAAACATTGTATGTTCTCACTCATAAATAGGAGTTAAGCTATGAGGATGCAAAGGCATAATAATGATACAATGGACTTTGGGGACTCAAGGGAAAGTATAGGAGAGGGGTGAGTGATAAAAGACTACAAACTGGGTACACTGTATATTGCTCAGGTGATTGGTGCACCAAAATCTCAGAAATCACCACTAAAGAACTTATTCATGTAACCAAACACCACCTGTTTCCCAAAAACCTACGGAAATAAGAAAAAACACACATATACCTGCCAGCCACACTTAAATAAAAGTACATTATTGAAATGATAAAAACAATTATATATAACTAATAAGATACACTTTAAAATAGCAACAGAGAAAAAGGTGAGGTGGATGTATTTTGCATTAATCTAAACACTATATCCTTCTTCTTTTCTTTTGCTATTTTAAACTTGATTGTTCAGTGACCATTTCCCATTACTTGACAGTTGGGCACTGAACCAATTGCTACTGCTGGATTTGGTGAGCCATGTTGTTAGTCATACTGGATTTCTGCTAATAAAAATCCCTTCACCTATTCCTTAGAAACAAACATTGTCACTTAATTGTTAAAAAGTGGTTAGATTGAAACATGCACACACAAACACACATACACACACAAAAATTTTTTTATCCTTGTTAAAATATGGTGTCAAAAGTGATCCGTAGTGAGATACGCAGGTGTCAAAAGTGATCAGTGGTGAGAAAAATCACTTTTGTATATGCTTCTGTTTGCATAATTTGTAGAGGAGCAAAAGAGAAAAACTGCTTTTTTCTTCCTTCTCCAACTATTAAGATTTGAGTTTTAACTCAAAGTGAAGTTTATCATTATTGTGATGATTCTACCTGCCAAGCACTGCATCTGGTTGGTGGTTTAAATGTTTATGCATAATTTGGTATATATATGTAAAATAGTTTTGGGATTTTTCTAACAAAAGGTAGTGGAATTGGCATGAAGAAGCACGAATGTTATCATGTGTTTTGAAATTCACCAGAGCTTTGCCCTTCAGGTCACAGTGTAAGCCATAACTCTTCAATCAAATTTTCTCAATTGCTATGGAAATAGGAATTAGACCAATTCTGAGTTTCTAATTTTTTTTCAGGTGTCTGTGTATTCAGGGAATAACCCAGTTTGAGCTGAATCAAATTTAAATTAGATTAATGGTCAAAGAAGTTATGGATTTATTTCCTACTGAAAACAAAATGCATTATTATTAACAATAATAATCACATTGTATCCAGCTCCAATATGAGGCTGCTCCAGTGTGTAAAGGAGAATAAGCCACTTACCACATTAACAGTAGATTGTATAGAAGGAAAGCTGTTGAAGCTTGGTACTAGCAAGGAGGGAGGATAGTGGAGCCAACAAAATATCCCTTTATCCTGGGTTGATAAAAAGATTTTGATTGGGCCATGACAGTTATCTTGAAAAAAATTTATATTCTAATTTTTAAACTGCTGTGAATACAGGATTATTAATTTTATGATCCTTAATAGTGTTGCTATTATGCAAATTATAATACATTTAATGTAATTTTTATTTGTGGTTAGTTATGTCTTACTATTTTGTAAAGTGCACTTCAATAATAAGAAGCTGAATGCTCACTGACTCTGAACTATGCCTTCATCAGAATTCTTAAAAGGATTGTTTCAGAGTCAATGTAGAAAAAAAAATCACAGTGAGGCAATTGGAAAGACTCCATAAAAGGACATCATATCGTGTGCTTTAACCCCAATTAATCCTCTTCACTCTCTTCTACCATGTGTAATTATGAAACTATTTCCTGACTTCCCCTGACTCTACAACGGTTTCAGTCCATGGACTTAATTGAATCTCTCCTTAACTCTAAAAGGTTAATGTCTGAGATCTGCCTTAATGTATTTTCAAAAGTGAAGATTGTGGTCAATTGAGAATATATTTTCTTTATAAATTACTCCTATAGAGGGAATAGGAGAAGCTTGAAAACTTGCTTCCATTATTATTCTAACTGCATAGTATTACAGTATGTTTCAATTCTCCTAGGGGGGTGATTTTAGAATCATATTTTTTTCAAATCAGCAAACAAAAAATCCTTACACCAACAAACAACAGTCTTCATTGTTCAAGGGAGTCTCTAATCTCAGTAAATGTTATAGCTAGCTAGAGCTCTATTGAACAAACCCAGGGAATTTATCTCTGAAAAATTTGGGATAAACAAACATCTTTTTTTGCATTTCTTTATTTTTTTTGAGATGGAGTCTCATTTTATATATTTTTGTGAATTGTTTAGATTTTGTTTTGCTTTTTACCCATTTCTTGATTCATTCTCTACTCTTCTTACCCTGAATTTTTATGAGTTCTTTCATCTTAGTTCTAGCAGCCCTTTACCCATTTTATATGTTGCAATTATTTACTCCCAGTCTGTCATTTGCTTTGTTACTTTTCTTATGGTGGTATTTTTGCTATGCAAAAGTCATTATAAATGTAATTATATTTAACAAACTTTTTGGGGTGGAGCCAAGATGGCCGAATAGGAACAGCTCCAGTCTACAGCTCCCAGCCTGAGTGACGCAGAAGATGGGTGATTTCTGCATTTCCAACTGAGGTAGTGGGTTCATCTCACTGGGGACTGCCGGACAGTGGTTGCAGAACAGTGGGTGCAGCGCATTGTGCATGAGCTGAAGCAGGGTGAGGCATTGACTCACCCGGGAAGTGCAAGGGGTCAGGGATTTCCCTTTCCTAGTCAAAGAAAGGGGTGACAGATGGCACCTGGAAAATCGGGTCACTCCCACCCTAATACTGTGCTTTTTCAACAGGTTTAACAAATGGCACACCAGGACATTATATCCCACACCTGTCTTGGAGGGTCCTACACCCACGGAGCCTCCCTCATTGCTAGCACAGCAGTCTGAGATCAAACTGCAAGGTGGCAGCGAGGCTGGGGGAGGGGCCCCCGCCATTGCCCAGGCTTGAGTAGGTAAACAAAGCAGCCAGGAAGCTCGAACTAGGTGGAGCCCACCACAGCTCAAGGAGGCCTGCCTGCCTCTGTAGGCGCCACCTTTGGGGGCAGGGCACAGACAAACAAAAGGCAGCAGTAACCTCTGCAGACTTAAATGTCCCTGTCTGACAGCTTTGAAGATAGTAGTGGTTCTCCCAGCATGCAGCTTGAGATCTGAGAATGGGCAGACTGCCTCCTCAAGTGGGGCCCTGAACCCTGAGTAGCCTAACTAGGAGGCATCCCCCAGTAGGGGTGGACTGACACCTCACACGGCTGGGTATTCCTCTGAGACAAAACTTCCAGAGGAACGATCAGGCAGCAGAATTTGCAGTTCACCAATATCAACTGTTCTGCCGCCACTGCTGCTGATACCCAGACAAACAGGGTCAGGAGTGGACCTCCAGCAAACTCCAACAGACCTGCAGCTGAGGGTCCTGACTGGTAGAAGGAAAACAAACAAACAGAAAGGACACCCACACCAAAAACCCATCTGTACGTCACCATCATCAAAGACCAAAGGTAGATAAAACCACAAAGATGAGGAAAAAACAGAGCAGGAAAACCAGAAACTCTAAAAATCAGAGTGCCTCTCCTCCTCCAAAGGAATGCAGCTCCTCACCAGTAATGGAACAAAGCTGGATGGAGAATGACTTTGACGAGTTGAGAGAAGAAGGCTTCAGAAGATCAAACTACTCCAAGCTAAAGGAGGAAGTTCGAACCAATGGCAAAGAAGTTAAAAACTGTGAAAAACAATTAGATGAATGGATAGCTAGAATAACAAATGCAGAGAAGTCCTTAAAGGACCTGATGGAGCTGAAAACCACAGCATGAGAACTACGTGATGAATGCACAAGCCTCAGTAAATGATGCGATCAACTGGAAGAAAGAGTATCAGCGATGGAAGATGAAATGAATGAAATGAAGAATGAAGAGAAGTTTAGAGGAAAAAGAATAAAAAGAAACAAACAAAGCCTTCAAGAAATATGGGACTATGTGAAAAGACCAAATCTATATCTGATTGGTGTACCTGAAAGTGATGGGGAGAATGGAACCAAGTTGGAAAACCCTCTGCTGGATATTATCCAGGAGAACTTCCCCAACCTAGCAATGCAGGCCAACATTCAAATTCAGGAAATACAGAGAACACCACAAAGATACTCCTTGAGAAGAGCAACTCCAAGACACATAATTGTCAGATTCACCAAAGTTGAAATGAAGGAAAAAATGTTAAGGGCAGCCAGAGAGAAAGGTCGGGTTACCCACAAAGGGAAGCCCATCAGACTAACAGCAGATCTCTCTGCAGAAACTCTACAAGCCAGAAGAGAGTGGGGGCCAATATTCAACATTCTTAAAGAAAAGAATTTTCAATCCAAAATTTCATATCCAGCCAAACTAAGCTTCATAAGTGAAGGAGATATAAAATACTTTACAGACAAGCAAATGCTGAGAGATTTTGTCACCACCAGGCCTGCCCTAAAAGAGCTCCTGAAGGAAGCAGTAAACATGGAAAGGAACAACTGGTACCAGCCACTGCAAAAACATGCCAAATTGTAAAGGCCATCAAGGCTAGGAAGAAACTGCATCAACTAACAAGCAAAATAACCACCTAACATCATAATGACAGGATCAAATTCACACATAACAATATTAACTTTAAATGTAAATGGGCTAAATGCTCCAACTAAAAGACACAGACTGGCAAATTGGAGAAAGAGTCAAGACCCATCAGTGTGCTGTATTCAGGAAACCCATCTCATGTGCAGAGACACACATAGGCTCAAAATAAAGGGATGGAGGAAGATCTACCAAGCAAATGGAAAACAAAAAAAGGCAGGGGTTGCAATCCTAGTCTCTGATAAAACAGACTTTAAACCAACAAAGATCAAAAGAGACAAAGAAGGCCATTACATAATGGTAAAGGGATCAATTCAACAAGAAGAGCTAACTATCCTAAATATATATGCACCCAATACAGGAGCACTCAGATTCATAAAGCAAGTCCTTAGTGACCTACAAAGAGACTTGGACTCCCACACAATAATAATGGGAGACTTTAACACCCAACTGTCAACATTAGACAGATCAACGAGACAGAAAGTTAACAAGGATATCCAGGAATTGAACTCAGCTCTACACCAAGCAGACCTAGTAGACATCTACAGAACTCTCCACCCCAAATCAACAGAATATACATTCTTTTCAGCACCACACCACACCTATTCCAAAATTGACCACATAGTTGGAAGTAAAGCACTCCTCAGCAAATGTAAAAGAACAGAAATTATAGCAAACTGTCTCTCAGACCACAGTGCAATCAAACTAGAACTCAGGATTAAGAATCTCACTCAAAACCGCTCAACTACATGGAAACTGTACAACCTGCTCCTGAATGACTACTGGGTACATAACAAAATGCAGGCAGAAATAAAGATGTTCTTTGCAACCAATGAGAACAAACACATAACATACCAGAATCTCTGGGACACATTCAAAGCAGTGTGTAGACAGAAATTTATAGCACTAAATGCCCACAAGAGAAAGCAGGAAAGATCTAAAATTGACACCCTAACATCACAATTAAAAGAACTAGAAAAGCAAGAGCAAACACATTCAAAAGCTAGCAGAAGGCAAGAAATAAGTAAGATCAGAGCAGAACTGAAGGAAATAGAGAAACAAAAAAACCCTTTAAAAAATCAATGAATCCAGGAGCTGGTTTTTTGAGAATATCAACAAAATTGATTGACTGCTAGCAAGACTAATAAAGAAGAAAAGAGAGAAGAATCAAATAGGCGCAATAAAAAATGACAAAGGGGATATCACCACTGATCCCACAGAATTACAAACTACCATCAGAGAATACTATAAACACCTCTATGCCAATAAACTAGAAAATCTAGAAGAAATGGATAAATTCCTCGACACATACACCCTCCCAAGACTAAACCAGGAAGAAGTCAAATCTCTGAATAGACCAATAACAGGCTCTGAAATTGAGGCAATAATTAATAGCTTACCAACCAAAAAAAGTCCAGGACCAGATGGATTCATAGCCGAATTCTACCAGAGGTACAAGGAGGAGCTGATACCATTCCTTCTGAAATTATTCCAATCAATAGAAAAAGAGGGAATCTTCCCTAACTCATTTTATGACGCCAGCATCATCCTGATACCAAAGTCTGGCAGAGACACAACAAAAAAAGAGAATTTTAGACAAATATCCTTGATGAACATTGATGCAAAAATCCTCATTAAAATACTGGCAAACCAAATCCAGCAACACATCAAAAAGCTTATCCACCATGATCAAGTGGGCTTCATCCCTGGGATGCAAGGCTGGTTCAAAATACGCAAATCAATAAATGTAATCCAGCATATAAACAGAACCAAAGACAAAAACCACGATTGTCTCAATAGATGCAGAAAAGGCCTTTGACAAAATTCAACAACCCCTCATGCTAAAAACTCTCAATAAATTAGGTATTGACGGAACATATCTCAAAATAATAAGAGCTATCTATGACAAACCCACAGCCAATATCATACTGAATGGACAAAAACTGGAAGCATTCCCTTTGAAAACTGGCACAAGACAGGGATGCCCTCTCTCACCACTCCTATTCAACATAGTGTTGGAAGTTCTGGCCAGGGCAATCAGGCAGGAGAAGGAAATAAAGGGTATTCAATTAGGAAAAGAGGAAGTCAAATTGTCCCTGTTTGCAGATGACATGATTATATATCTAGAAAACCCCATCATCTCAGCCCAAAATCTCCTTAAGCTGATAAGCAACTTCAGCAAAGTCTCAGGATACAAAATCAATGTGCAAAAATCGCAAGCATTCTTATACACCAATAACAGACAAACAGAGAGCCAAATCATGAGTGAACTCCCATTCACGATTGCTTCAAAGAGAATAAAATACCTAAGAATCCAACTTACAAGGGATGTGAAGGACCTCTTCAAGGAGAACTACAAACCACTGCTCAAGGAAATAAAAGAGGATACAAACAAATGGAAGAACATTCCGTGCTCATGGGTAGGAAGAATCAATATTGTGAAAATGGCCATACTGCCAAAGGTAATTTATAGATTCAATGCCATCCCCATCAAGCTACCCATGACTTTCTTCACAGAATTGGAAGAAACTACTTTAAAGTTCATATGGAACCAAAAAAGAGCCCGCATTACCAAGTCAATCCTAAGCCAAAAGAACAAAGCTGGAGGCATCACACTACCTGACTTCAAACAATACTACAAGGCTACAGTAATCAAAACAGCATGGTACTGGTACCAAAAGAGAGATATAGACCAATGGAACAGAACGGAGCCCTCAGAAATAATGCCGCTTATCTACAACCATCTGATCTTTGACAAGCCTGACAAAAACAAGCAATGTGGAAATGATTCCCTGTTTAATAAATGGTGCTGGGAAAAGTGGTTAGCCATATGTAGGAAGCTGAAACTGCATCCCTTCCTTACACCTCATACAAAAATTAATTCAAGATGGATTAAAGACTTAAATGTGAGACCTAAAACCATAAAAACCCTAGAAGAAAACCTAGGCAATACCATTCAGGACATAGGCATGGGCAAGGACTTCATGTCTAAAACACCAAAAGCAATGGCAACAAAAGCCAAAATTGACAAATGGGATATAATTAAACTAAAGAGCTTCTGCACAGCAAAAGAAACTACCGTCAGAGTGAACAGGCAACCTACAGAATGGGAGAAAATTTTTGCAACCTACTCATCTGACAAAGGGCTAATATCCAGAATCTACAATGAACTCAAACAAATTTACAAGAAAAAAACAACCCCATCAAAAAGTGGGCGAAGGATATGAACAGACACTTCTCAAAAGAAGACATTTATGCAGCCAAAAAACACATGAAAAAATGCTCACCATCACTGGCCATCAGAGAAATGCAAATCAAAACCACAATGAGATACCATGTCACACCAGTTAGAATGGCAATCATTAAAAAGTCAGGAAACAACAGGTGCTGGAGAGGATGTGGAGAAATAGGAACACTTTTACACTGTTGGTGGGACTGTAAACTAGTTCAACCATTGTGGAAGTCGGTGTGGTGATTCCTCAGGGATCTAGAACTAGAAATACCATTTGACCCAGCCATCCCATTACTGGGTATATACCCAAAGGATTATAAATCATGCTGCTATAAAGACACATGCACAGGTATGTTTATTGTGGCACTATTCACAATAGCAAAGACTCGGAACCAACCCAAATGTCCAACAATGATAGACTGGATTAAGAAAATGTGGCACATATACACCATGGAATACTACGCAGCCATAAAAAATGATGAGTTCATGTCCTTTGTAGGGACATGGATGAAGCTGGACACCATCATTCTCAGCAAACTATCGCAAGTTAAAAAAACCAAACACCACATATTCTCAGTCATAGGTGGGAATTGAACAATGAGAACACATGGACACAGGAAGGGGAACATCACACTCTGGGGACTGTTGAGGGGTGGGGGTAGTGGGGAGGGATAGCATTAGGAGATATACCTAATGCTAAATGACGAGTTAATGAGTGCAGCACACCAACATGGCACATGCACACATATGTAACAAACCTGCATGTTGTGCACATGTACCATAAAACTTAAAGTATAATAATAATAAAAACAAACAAACTTTTCTTATTATGAAATCTAATTAAACAGCCTCTTTTACACTTATATTGTCTTCCCCAATTCTTATATGTTATCATATATATTTTTGTATGTGGTATGAGGTATGAATTTAAATTTTCATTTTTCAAATGGACAAATCTGAGATGCATGCATTTAAAAGTTCACTTTTACTGTAGTGAGTTCAAATGCTAGTTTTACCATATACTCAGTTGCCGTATTCTGAACTATCCTTTTCCATTTAACTGTTCATTTATTCATGTGTTAATACCAAACATTTTTAATTATAGAGGCTGTATGGTCTTTTTAAATATCTAGTAGAATTGCTTCCTTTACTCCTTTTCATTTTTAGAATTTCCTAGCTATTCCTGCAGATTTATTTTCCTGTATGGGTTTTAGTACCAACTTATGAAACTGAATTAAAAAGATTTACTAATATATATGTATATTTAAGGCAATACCTGTTTTTTCTGATTATTGCTTTAAAGATGTCCGAATAGAATATTTTTTGCCAGTGTGGAGAAAAGGGTGACTGTGGCTATAAAAGCTCAGAACAAGGGATTCTAGTGATGGAGCCATTCTGTGTCTTGACTGTGGTGATGGACATGCAAATCTACGTATATGATAAAACTTATACATGTGACAAAATTATGTTATTTTATTTTTCAGAACATGTAATATTTATATATTATTTTCTCTTACTCTTACCACAGCTTTTGTTTTAGTTCTTACAATTAAGGCTATTAAATGCATCCATTTTTTTGACTGTAATTTTTCTAATTGTCTATTTGTTGAATGAAGTTTAGCTCCTAGTAGATATCTCAGTAAAAACTCATAGGTAAAATATTTCTTCAGCTCATGCATATTTTTTGCAGACTTCATTTTTAGAAGAATTTTAGGTTCACATCCAAATATAGAGGAAAGTACAGAGATTTTCTATATATCCCCTGCCCCCACACATATATAGCTTCCCCCATTGTCAACATTTCCCACCAGAGTGGTAAATTTGTTACAATTGATGAATCTATATTGACATATCATAATTACCCAAAGTCCATAGTTTACACACAGTTCACTATTGGTGCTGGACATTCAATGAGTTTGAACAAATGTATAATGACATGTATCTGTCATTATAGTTATCATATGGAGTCTTTTCACTGCCCTATAATACCTCCATGGTCCATCTATTCATCCCCCTCTTCCCAAAATGCCTGGAAAGCACTGATTTTTTTTTAGTGTTTCTCCAGTTTTGCCTCTTCTGGGACATCATATAGTTAGAATCATACAGTATGTAGCCTTTTCAGATTGGCTAATTTCATTAGCAATATATATTTAATGTTCCTTCATGTCTTTTCACGGCTCGATAGCTCATTTCCTTTTAGTTTTGAATAATAACCCATTGTACAGAGGTAACACAGTTTATTTATCCATTCACCTACTGAAGGACATCTGGGTTGCTTCCCAGTTTTGGCATTTATGGATAAAGCTGCCATAAATAACCATGTGTAGGTTTTTGTGTGGACATAAGTTTTCAAGTTCGTTGAGTAAATACCAAGGAGCATGATTGCTGGATCATACCGTAAGAGTATGTTTAGTTTTGTAAGAAACCACTAAGCCATATTCAAAGTGGTTGGTACATTTTGCATTCCCAGCACTAATAAATGAGAACTCGTTGCTTCACATCCTTGCCAGCATTTGGTATTACCAGTGTTTCAGATTTTGGCCACTTTAATTGATGTGTGTTAATCACTCATTGTTATTTTAATTTGCATTTCCCTGTTGAAATATGATGTGGAGCATCTTTTCATATGCTTATTTGCCCTCTGTAGGTTTTTGTTGAGGTGTCTATAGCTTATATAGGTTAAAGATTGTTTAATTGTTAGCTTTATAACTTACATATGTGTTGTGCATATTCTTTGGTCTATAGATTACATATTACATAATAGTTATTACATAATATTACATATATTACAAACGTACAAATATTTTATAATAGTTAAGAATAAGGATGTATTAATAAGAAATATTTATCTCATCTTAAATGACTGAAAATTCCTAAAAAAAATTGATAGTGGGAGGAAGCAGGCAAATGCCTAGGCAGATAGGGCCAGGTACCCAGTGAAACCCCACCTCCAAGATGAAGACGGTTTAAAGCCTGAAAGCCAAGCTACAAGTTAAATCCTCAGACTGGATTGAGAACTTGTCTTCTTGTTTGGCATGCTTTCCTCTGATTGATTCTCACCCTTCACCTATTTTACATATACCTATCCATTCCTAATTGGTTTTCTACACTGTCATGCCCACTTTGAGTGGTGTCTTTGCTTGAACTTTTTGCATCTTCTCAAGTCAATCAGCATGTAGTCCCCATCCTGTGCCTGTAAAGACTCCAGATGCAGTCAGTAGAGGAAGAGATGATCTGACTTCAAGAAAGAGACAACCTGACTTCAGGGAAGATGGCCTACCCTTCTTATCCCCTCTCCAGCTACCTTTTCTGCTGAGAGGTCACATGTTCCCTCCCGCAGGGGTTGAGTGCAGCTGGCCAAGTAGAGAGGGAGCCCCTGCCATGAGTCTGGTAAAAGGGCCAGGAAAAATCCTCCATCAAAATTATTGATTTTTTTTTCAAAAATTGTTGATGTTAAGAATTCAGGTCAAATGAAATCAAACCTCCAGGTGAATCTTCTGTTCAGAAAATAAAGCACATTACATTTTTATACTGTAGAGTTGTCTGTGATTTTCATATCTGTTACAATTGTATAATAAGTGATAGTAAATATTTGTTTAATCAATAAAGTAGTTAAGTCCTGACGTGAAGCACATTAGGTGAAAACCATGGGCTTAAATAGTGGTTAACCAACCTCTGACCTGCATAAAAAGGAGTTTTAATTAACAAAAGAGAAATGTGAATACTTTTGCTAGAGGAACAGAAATTCATTTTATACAAGTCTATGAAAGTTTTAAAATGACCTTGCAATAAGCAAAGTAAGGTCATTGAAATATCCAGGGAGAGGAACTCATCTGACAGAGAAAATTAGAATAATTCTAGCAAAGAATCTCTTCTAGTGACTTATTAAGCATTTTTCTCTTGATTTAAAAGATCAGCCAAATGCTAAGTGCCTAATGGAACTTGGCCCAGCTTCCTAAACTTGCAAATGATTGATAGCCACCAGCAAAATAACAATATAGATACAACAGCATTAAAATGAAGGCTGAAAAATCATATCTTCACTCAAAGAATTGAGATAAATGGCAAACATTTTCAGAGATATTATTCACATAATTATCTCTGAAGTTAAATGAAAAATTGTTTTATTAACTTGTCAGGAAGGTAAAGTAATGGTATAAATAAGCAAAATATGCAAGATCTTGGGTAACCCACCAGCAGATCAACAGTGGAAACAAACAACTAACTGCATATGTGAACCATAAGAAGATATTCTTGTAGTGCTGGTCTTCGCAGATATGGGTACTTAGGAAAAAGTTACAAAAACTGTAATTAAGATGAACAACTTTTATGGTTTCATCCCTCCATTTTGGGAATCAAAGAACATAAGTTATGGAATGAGAGCTTTTACTAAGTCTAGGCTGGGTGTGGTGGCCATGTCTGCTAACAACTCCTCTACTTACTACAGTGAGTATCTTTGAGAAAATCTAATTACTTATTTAACTGCAATTTATAGTTATCTGTAGAATAGCAGTGCAATTCTGGTCTTACTTCTGAGAGTTGCAATGATCAAATGGAACATATACACACACACACCACACATACAAAATCTAGACAGTTGTAAAGATCAGATTGAATATATCATGTAATTCATATTATAAATATTATACAAGTAAACTATTATATAATTTTACATATATAGTTATATCCCTACTACTCTATAATGTAATATTATAGAGAATATAGTATTATCAAGATAATAATCATGTGGAAGGGCCATATATGACATATTAAATAGAATATCAAGAATGATTATTCATTAAATTTTCTGAAAAGCTGTTATTGAGTCATGTTTGCCTACAGAATACCAAGAATTATTACTCATTAAAATTTCTGATAAGCTGTTATTGAGTCATGTTTGGCTAGTATCATACTTTGCCTTAGGAGAACATAAAATATTCTGGGCAAATAATATAGTGTAGTTTAGAAATACTCAAGTTCAATAGGCACATCTTCAGACAGAGCCTTTAGACAGTTAATGTTAAGCTCAAGCATTGTGTTGCTTTGACTCCCTTTGCTTCTTTTTTCTTGATAACTTCTGGAAAGTAGAATTATGAAAAGAATCCAACTATTCTTATCAAGTAAAGCTGGTTATTATTTATTACTTTAATTTGTATACCAATGCTTTTATAAAATACATAGAACAAGTCCATATATTAGTCTTTATAGTCCACATAATACAGAGAATTTTTCTGTTCAGAAACATTATCTAGACAGTGTAGTAGAACTGATTAGCTACCTATACGATTTTGACAACATGAGGCCCATCAGTCAAACCTTTGAGTTCTGTTTATCTCAAACCTAGTGAAGATTTTGTTAAGGAGGGCAATACTGGCCCATGTTTCCACCTTGGCCCATAAAAATAGAAGCACTATGTGAGGTGTACATACTCTTTCGCTTTTTGTTTATTTGTGGTAAGAAGATGAAAGTGAGATTCATCCGTTAAAGGCAAACAAGTCACTCTCAACCATGTGGCTGACTAGGTAAGTCGATTCAGGGCAAAGTTCGTAGACTTGACCACACTACATCTATGGATAAAACTGAAAGTCTCATTTAGGCTTTAAAACTAAGTTTTATACCTTAGAACAGTCTTTACCTGAGCTCTTCATTGAGATTATAGAATGCTTTACTAGCTACTATGTACTTAGTAAATTGTTTTCCTTTTGCTATTGGGGTATATGCATGTGTTTGTGTGATATTGTGTGTATGTATGTGTTTCTTAGCTGGGAAGCTCAAAGAGAAAAATGGATGTTTGACGGGACATAGATTTCAAAGCCTAAAACCTGAACTCCTATCAAATTTAAATTTTTTATATAAAATGAATAAAATTCCAAAGAATAAGCATTTTTATTCAGGAGCCAATTTTTTTTTCAAAATATCATGTTCCATATTTCCACAAATAGTTTTTGTTGTAATATTCTGTTTAGCTTAAAAGATAAAATTATATAGTTTTTGTTTGTGTTTTGGTTTTCTTTTTTTTTTTTTTTTTTGAGACAGAGTCTCACTCTATTACCCAGGCTGGAGTGCAGTGGTGCAACCTCAGCTCACTGCAACATCTGCCTCCCGAGTTCAAGCAATTCTCCTGCCTCAGCCTCTTGGGTAGTTGGGACTACAGGTGGGTGCCACCATACCCAGCTAATTTTTTGTATTTTTAGTAGAGACAGGGTTTCACCGTGTTAGCCATGATGGTCTCAATCTTCTGACCTCGTGATCTGCCTGCCTCGGCTTCCCAAAGTGCTGGGATTGCAGGCATGACCCACTGTGCCTGGCCAAAATTATATTTATTTTATAGAAGCCAAGTTTGTATATTCAAGGACTTTGTTTTGACTATTATATATCTTGAAAACTGAGTAAAACATAACCATTTGAGAGAATCATCATATCAATGTAATACTAAGGTAATACTCTGTATCTGGTCTTGACTCTGGTGCCCAGTTTAGTCACCTATTCACATTCCTCTTTCTAACAACAACAACAAAAAAGTCCATTTTATTCGATTAAAGATATTTGATAAGGTTTTAGGGTTAAATAGGTTAAGTTTAAATTATTTCTCTGCCACACACATGTCTGGGTTAGCACTTAATCTAATAACTTTGGTCTCAATTTTCTTTCTGTAAAAAGGAGAGTCTTCACACAACACAATCCCCTTGAAATTGTAATGTTAAATATTCTGTAGAATAGAATCATTTTGTAATATGGTTATTAGAAAATAAATTTATGTGAACATATTTGTTGACAAAATCAAACCTCAACTGATGGGAGACTATTTATAAGCTTTACCTGTGCCACTTGGTGTTAATATGCAGACATTTCACTGCAGAATTAGTAATGTATTTTGTTAGGTGGTTGTGCTTCACATCCTGCTCATAGGTATACATAGTGTTACATAATATATGGCACAGGCTCTTGCATTACTTTTCTAAGATCCCTCAAACTCTTAATCCCAAGACACATCTGGCCCCAAATTTTAGATATTGTGTATCTACAGTACATTCCGAATCACTGTTAATATAAGAATTATACATTAACAGAGTTAAGTGTTTAGCAAACTGTCAGCATACTCTAAAATAGGCTATCATTGAGGCTGTAGGGAGAAAGGGTTCAGAACTCCAGGTTCCTGGTTGCTGGCAGAGCACACCAGAAACCCTGGCTGCTTACCTTCCATCTACATGTTCTACTCACATCTACTCCAATTTTTTTTTAATTATCCACACTGCAGGTAAAATTATCCTTTGAAAGACAAGTTTAATATTCCCTCTCCTGTTTAAAATCCTTCAAAGGCTTCCTATTGATATTATAGCAAACATTAAAACCCTTATTATGAGTTATAATGACTATGCAAGGCCATTCTCTCCAGTACTGGGTGCAATCCCTCTTCTCCCTGCTCATGAAATACTAGCCCTTCAGCCTCTCAGAAATACCTTGATCCCTTCAATCACAAACTCTGGCACAAGGCTGTTCCCTGGGGTTTGAAAGGCTGTTACCATTCTCCTCAGCTGAGTTAATCTCTACTCATTCTTCAAAGTTAACACAAATATCACTATCTGAGGCAAGCCATCTAAGTCTATTCTATCGTCAAACTCAGCCAAAGCCCCCATCAAAACTCTCATAACATGATAGTTCTATTCTTTATAGCTCTTCTCAAAGTTGCAATTTTACATTTGTGTAAAGAGTTGATTAATTTCTATGTCATCTAGTAGACTGTGATGTCCTTGAAGTTAGACAGTGTCTTTTCTTATTGTCATTTTTTAACATGTCCCTTTATTCTCTTTTATATATGTATTGAATAAATGAGATTCATTGTTTCAAAAAATATATTTAGCTCTATTTTTTCTTATTGATTTTTATTTATACTTGACACATAATTGCACATATTTATGGGGTACAGTGTGATGTTTCAATGCATGTATACATTGTAAAATGATCAAATCAGGGTAATTACCATACCTATCACTTTAAACATTTATCATTTTTTGTGGTGATAACATTCAAAATCTCTTCTAGCTATCTTGAAATATGCAGATTGCTATAATCATCCTACTGTGTAACAGAACATCAGAACGTATTCTTTTTGTCTAAATGTAACTTTGTACCCATTAACCAGCCTCTCCCAGTACTCCCTTCCTCCCTACTCTATTCAGCTTCTGATAACCACTATTCTACTCTCTACTTCTATGAAATAACATTTTTAGATTCCACATATGAGTGAGATCATTTAGTGTCAATTTGTGCCTGGCTTATTTCACTTAACATAATGTTTTCCAGGTTCATCCATGTTACCACAATGACAGGTTTTCATTCTGTTTTATAGTCATATAGTATTTCATTGTGTATTTATTCCACATTCTCTTTATCCATTTATCTGTAGATAGGTACTTAGGTTTATTACTTATCTTGGCTATTGTGAACAGTACTGCAATAAACATGGGAGTGCAGATATCTCTTTGAAGTACTGATCTCATGTCCTTTGGATATATACCCAGTAATGGGTTTGCTGGATCAATACCATATTGAGCAATGTGGTAGTCCTACTTTCAATTTTTTGTAACCTCCGTACTATTTTCCATAACAGCTCTACTAATTTACATTCCTACCAGAGTGCATTAAGCATTCTCTTTTCTCCACATTCTAGCCAGCATTTATTTTGTATCCTTTACAGCCATTTTGCCTGCGGTGAGGTAATATCTCAGTGTGGCATTGGTTTGCATTTCCCTGATGATTAGAGATATGGGGCATTTTTTGACATACCTGTTCGCCATTGGTAGGTCTTCTTTTAAGAAATGTCTATTTAGGTTTTTGCCTATTTTTTAATTGTGCTATTTGGTTTTTACTGTCGAGTTGTTTGACTTCCTTACATATTATGAATGTTAACCCCTTGTCAGATGCATAGATTGCAAATATTAACACTTTCACCCATTTTTAAAGTTCTCTCTTCACTCTATTGATTGTTTCCTTTGCTTTGCTGAAGGTTTTTAGTTTGATAATCCCATTTGTCTATTTCTGCTTTGGTTGCTTGTGCTTTTGAAGTCTTCTTAAAAAAAAAAAAAATCTTGCCCAGTCCAATTTCATGAAGCGTTTCCCCAGTGTTTAATATTTTGTTGTTTCTTTTTTGAGACGAAGTCTCACTCTTGTTGCCCAGGCTGGAGTGCAATGGCATGATCTCAGCTCACTGCAACCTCTGCCTCTGGGGTTCAAGCGATTCTCCTGTCTCAGCCTCCTGAGTAGCCGGCATTACAGGCAGAAACCACCATGCCCAGCTAATTTTTGTATTTTTAGTGGAGATGAGGTTTCGCCATGTTGGCCAGGCTGGTCTCACGCTCCTGACCTCAGGTGATCCATTCACCTCAGCCTCCCAAAGTGCTGGGATTACAGGTGTGAGCCACCATGCCCGGCCTAGTATTTTGTTTTTATCCTACTTATTATCTTGCATTTTGTACATAATGGGCTTCATTCTCTCCTCTATGGAGGAAGAGTGACCTTTTATAACCTCCATGGCTGGCACTGACTTTTTATAACCTTCAGTGCTTGTGTTACCTTGAAGCTGTGGATCCCCTAACTGATCTCTTACCAGAATCAGAGGAAAGGAAAATATTGTGTTGCTTACCAGGTACAATTTCTCTCAGAATCCCAAATCAAACAAATATTATTTGCTCAGTTACATTTCTCAAGAATCTCTCTAATCGTTTTTTTGAGAAATGTACAACATATTCCAAAGCAAGTGAGGATAACTCAGGCACTTTAATATGAAGTTTGACTTTGCTTTCAGTTCATATATTTAATTTCTGTAACTTAAAAGCAGTATTCACACAAGCATAATGTTTAGGCCAGAGAAATTTCAAAGGTTTATACAATCCCCAAATTCTTTCAGACTTGTTCTAAAGAGGCACAGGGACTTGGAGTTTCTCAAAAACTACACAAAAAATGAATCAAGAAGCATTTTGGGGAATGTACTGTGTAGTCAGCACTGTGCTCATAAGGCTAGGATGATTTACAAGCTGCAAAATAAATTTCATATGCACCTCTGATTTCTTATAACCTGATTGAAGATATAATATAATAGCACAAAAATAGTTATTAAATGGTAAGTGGAAATATTATCTTGGGTGTAAAGAATGAGTGAATACAATGGAAATAATTGTGTTTTATAAGTGCAAGTGAGAGATATCAAATTAGTTAGACATGACCAGCAAACCCATTTCCTTGTTGGCTCTTTAGTTGATGTGGTGTACGCCTCTAGTGGAGAAAACTCTTTAGCATTGCATGAGCATGTCAGGCCATGCCAAACTGCCAGTGGACCTAATCCTGCAGCCTTAGCTATTGAGCTACTGAGAAGATGACCCAGAAGTATTTTAGAAAACCTTTGCCCTCTAAAGTGAAGCACCTGAGCCTGACTCCCTCTGTAAGCATTTTGCTGTAGATGTCCAACTTAATGCTTATGTGACTAACTTACTGGTCCTTTTCCTTGGTTCTTGGCTTAAATGTTAGTAACCTGATGTCATTAAGAGTCTTGAATTCTAGATTAAGTTCTCCTTCCACCGCTGCTCCGCTCTCTCCTGGCTTAGAATAGCTCACTCTAAACTAAAGGAACTCCTGCTTATTGGGGATGATCTCCATTGGTCCTTCACATTTCTGCAGGAGTAGTGGCTTGGTAGCAAGAGGTTTAATTGACTCACAGGTTCACATGGCTGGGGAGGCCTCATAATTATGGCTGAAGGTGAAAGAAGAGCAAAATCACATCTTACATGGCAGCAGGCAAGAGAGCTTGTGTAGGCGAACTCACCTACATAAAACCATGATATCTCATGATACTTATTCACTATTACAAAAACAGCATGGGAAAGACCCACCCCCATGATTCAATTACCTCCCACTGGGTCCCTCCCACAACATATGGGAATTATGGGAGCTACAATTCAAGATGAGATTTGGGTGGAACACAGCCAAATTATATCATTTTGCCTCTGGCCCCTCCCAAATCTTATGTCCTCACATTTCAACACTAATCATGCCTTCCCAACAGCCCCCCAAAGTCTTAACTCATTTCAGCATTAACTCAGAAGTCCACAGTCCAAAGTTTCATCTGAGATAAGCCAAGTCCCTTCCACCTATGAGCCTATAAAATCAAAAGCAAGCTAGTTACTTCCTAGATGCAATGGGGGTATAGGCATTGGGTAAATACACCCATTTCAAATGGGAGAAATTGGCCAAAACAAAGGGGCTACAGGCCCTATTCAAGTCCAAAATCCAACAGTGCAGTCAAATCTTAAAGCTCTGAAATGATCTCCTTTGACTCCATGTCTCACATCCAAGTCATGCTGTTGCAAGAGGGGGTCAGTCACAGCATTGGGCAGCACTGCCCCTGTAGCTTTGCAGGGTAGAGCCCCCATTCTGGCTGCTTTCACAGGCTGGCACTGAGTGTCTGTGGCTTTTCCAGGTGCACAGTGCAAGCTCTCAGTGGATCTAACATTCTTGGGTCTGGAGGATGGTGGCCCTCTTCTCATAGCTCCACTAGGCAGTGCCCCAGTGGGGACTCTCTTTGGGGGCTTTTACCCCACATTTCCCTTCTCCATTGCCCTAGTAGAGATTCTCCATGAGGACTCCACCCCTGTAGCAGACTTCTGCCTAGACATCCAGGCATTTCCATACATCCTCTGAAATCTAGGTGGAGGTTCCCAAACCTCAATTCTTGACTTCTGTGCACCTGCAGGCTCAACACCACGTGGAACTTGCTAAGTCTTGGGGCTTGCACCCTCTGAAGCCATGGCCCAAAGTGTACCTTGGCCCCTTTTAGCCATGGCTGGAGGGGCTGGGATGCAGGGCACCAAGTCCCAAGGCTGCACACAGCAGGGGGGCCCTGAGACAAGCCCAGGAAGCCATTTTTTCCTCCTAGGCCTACAGGCTCATGATGGGATGGGCTGCCCTGAAGGCCTCTGACATGATGAAGAGACATTTTCCCCATTGTCTTGATGATTAACATTTGGCTCCCCATTACTTTTGCAAATTTCTGAAGCCAGCTGGAATTTCTCCCCAGAAAATGGGGAGAAATTTTCTACTACATCATCAGGCTACAAACTTTTTAAACTTTTATGCTTTGCTTCCTCTTGAACACTTTGTTGCTTAGAAATTTCTTCCACCAGATGACCTAAATTATCTCTCTCAAGTTCAAAGTTCCACAAATCTCCAGAGCAGGGGAAAAATGCTGCCAGTCTCTTTGCTAAAACATAAGAAGAGTCACCTCTGTTCCAGGTCCCAACAAGTTCCTCATCTCCGTCTGAGACCACCTTAACTTGGACTTCATTGTTCATATCACTATCAGTGTTTTGGTCAAAGCCAGTCCACAAGTCTCTAGGAAGTTCCAAACTTTCCCACATCTTCCTGTCTTCTGAACTTTCCAAGTATCTAGGAAGTTCCAAACTTTCCCATATTTTCCTATCTTTTTTTGATTCCTCCAAATTGTCCAACCTTCATCTCTTACCTGGTTCTAAAGTTGCTTCCACATTTTTGGGTATCTTTGCAGCAGAACCCCAATCTACTGGTATCACTTTACTATAGTAATCTGTTCTCATGCTGCTAATAAAAACATACCTGAGACTGGGTAGCTTATAAAGGAAAGAGGTTTAATTGACTCACAGATCCACATGGCTTGGAGGCCTCACAATAATGGCTGAAGGTGAATGAGGAGCAAAGTCACGTCTTACATAGCAGCATAAAAGAGAGTTCTTGTAGGGAATCTCCCCTTAATAAAACCATCAGATGTCATGAGAATTATTCACTATCATGAGAACAGCACAGAAAAGACACACCCCAGTGATTCAATTACCTCCCCCGGGGTCCGTCCCACAGCACGCGGGAATTATGGGAGCTAGAATTCAAGATGAGATTGGGGTGGGGACACAGCCAAACCATATCAGGTAGCCTTTGTTCTGGACTATTTTTTATTTTGTATACTTGTGTAGCTAACAAACTTGGAAGACAGAGATAGTGTCTCCTTCAGGAGCAGTTGGCAGGTTTGTTTATTGTTCAGTATAATAAATACAATGTCTCCCTCTGAGACAAAGGTAGGGCAAGTTTACTGGCAGCCCATTTTAACAGATCCAGGTTCTCTAAGCTTGGGATTCCCCAGCTGTGATGAACTCCCAGTGTGTATCATGTCTGCCTGGGCTGCTCTGTATCACCCCTATGGGACTTGGGAACAAGGAGAATGGATGCAAACATGAATGTCAAGCTTCCTGTAGCACTGTGAGTAATAAAGGCCTATGTCCCTGACCTAGAAGTCTTGTATTTTTCTGCTAGGACCTATGAAACTGACAGGCTAACATGTCGCCTTGCAAACAGGCTAAAAACATAGATTGTTCACAGTATCTGACACCATTCTACTCTGCAGTTCTCCTAGGAGTAACTATCTCTGCTTCCTAAAGGCCTTTTCTTCTACTCCCTGCCTATGTCTTATAATTTACAGTCTTATAGGTCAAATTATCTTGTATCATACCACTATGCCTATGCCCCAAGAAATCTGTGATTTGACCAAAGCCCATCCTTGAGGCAGTTCATCTTGCTGGTCCATTTAAGTTACCTTGCTTCTACCTTTTCATTTTCAGATACAATCATGTTGATCACTTTCTCTCTGCTGGTTGGCAATTTAAATTAAAATGATGTTACATTGTGCACAGCCCCACCTAGCTTACATAATGGCCAACGCAGTGTGTTTTAGTGCTAAAATGTCCTCAAACACATGTGAAATGTGAACTCTATTCTAGACTGGAAGAAAGAAAAATAGCTATTTTTCTAGTTAGTTGCATTTCTTATTATAAGGCTGGCACAGTAAATGCTAAAATTCTAATAAATAAATGAAAAAGAATGAATAAAGTTTTAATCATTAACAACTTTTTAATTTTGTTAAAGCATAACATGAAATCTATCTTATATCTTTAAGTATACATTACAGTATTAATTATATGTGCTTTTACGTACAGCAGATCTCTAGGGATTTTTCATTTTGTATGACTGAAACTCTACATCCGCTGAACAGCAACTCCCTGTTTCTCCCTCCCCGCCAAGCTCCTTGCAGTCATCATTTTACTTTCTGCTTCTATGAATTTGACCACTTTAGATACCTCATAAATGAGGAATCATGCAGCATTTTTCCTTCTGTGACAGGTTTATTGCATTACGTTCTCAAAGTTCAACCATATTGTACCATATGACAGGATTTCCTTCTTGAAAAACTGAATAGTATTTCGTCATGTGTATATATCACATTTTCTTTATCCAGTAATCTGCTGATGAACATTTAGGTTGCTTTGATCTCTTGGCTATTGTGAATAATGCTGCAATAAACATGGGTGTACAAATATCCCTTTGAGATACTGTTTTCGATTATTTTGGATATACACCCAGAAGTGAGATGGCTCAATCATATGGTAATTCTAATGAGTAAATTTTAAGTGAACAATAAATATTTTTTCAATTTAACTAATTAAATTCACGGGAGTTTGCAGGATCAAGAACTTGATAAGAAGTTCTTGAACCTCAAGTTCTTGATCCTGCAAACTCCGATGAATTATTGGTATAATTAAGTGAGGCATGCCTAGGTTTGTTTCTGAGAGATCCATTTCTTCCTTGCAGAGAGAACCTCATACCAGCTGTGCAGCTCCAATAAGGAGACAGTCCTTTACACTTTCTCCTCTGTGTCATATTCTTCCAGTTGCAAAGTGCTCAGCTAGTTTGAGTCTTCTTTACCTCCTGAGAATCTTTCACCTGGCCTTTCACCTGAACTATTTCTTCCACGCTAACTCACTCTCTCATATAGTGAAATAGAAATCATACCTAAAACCCGTTTATCTTTCCCTGAAATTAGACTACAAATTTGTTGAGTCAATGGAAGAGATGATCACCTTTGGCAGAATCCTAGCATCCATTATAATTGAATGGACTTAGAGGATCAATATCATTGGTGCATATAATTTTTTATTCTAAAATTAATCTCTGGTCAAAAGACCAGACCTCTGTAAATCTCCATGTTTGCTGTGTGTTTTTACTATGCCTATGAGTCTAAGAAAATTTGCTTTTTAAACCTTGCCCATATTTACATGATAGGTATTTAACTGATTATTCGAATTAGAAATGATCAAGTCAAACTCCCCTAAGCGAAGACAATGGCAAATCTACCTGTCTCTCCCTCATCCTATTGGATGACACCATTTCTAAATCTTTCTTTTGCTTATCATCTCATTTTTACACCTCATTTCCAGGAGTTTATAGTGGCACTTAAACTTTTTTCATGTGGTTTCAAATATTCATGCTTGAAAGTTCTATTTTAAAAGCCAGCAGTTTTTGACAATGAGAATGCTTGCTTTATGTTGTGCAGGAGAGTTTCTTAAAGTACTTAAAGAGGCCCAGATCATCACACAAAAGACAACTCACTTGCAGTCTTTTAGGCAATTAAAGGAATCTGGATGTGCATATTTCTGGATGCCAGAATGATGGGTTCACTAGCACTATCAGTAGGGTGGATAAGGTCACTGATAATTATATACTCGATTCATGGTTCATTTGTAGTGGGCCTCATAAGCATATCTGATAACTGTTATGCCCCTATCAGTCATCTTTATTCTTTTTAGTCTCCCTAGAGTTATCACATCTGTCACAAATATTAATATGCCTAAAGTATAACTGGCAATGAGTGCCATGATGCATTTGATGTTTGAGAAATAATGAAATGTCACTTCCATTATAGAACAATGTGGCATTTAATGGAGCTATGCAGAGTTATTTGCATTATTATTCCACTGTAGTAATGTTGCTTGCAGTCACATCTGACAAAAATATCGCTGAATGTTAATTCAGATGAACTTTAAAGGTAGCCACATGGGGACTGACCTAAAACGAAAGCTCCTGGTCTTTGCCTTGAAAAAAGCTTGCCCTTAATGGTATAATTAGAGGTTTGTCCTAACCTCTTGGGTTCAAAGTTGGAAAGGTGTATAAGAAAAGTAGTCAGAGAAACAGCATGGGGCACATGCATGAATGCCTACAGAGCTAATGGTTTGCTTCAAACTGAAGATATGACTATGACCTTCTTAGTCACTGCAAGTCTAAGAACCAGACTTGCAATTGAGAACCAATTGAGAACCAATTGAGAACCAATTGAGATGTTAATTAGAGTAAAATATAGAATGTACTCACAGAGTCTAGGCTTTGTTTGCACCCCCCCTCCAAATGTGCCAGCAGGTAACTTTAAATATAAAAAGAGCTAAGTTGGGGGTGATGCCAGCAAGATGGCAGAGTAGGGTATACCAGTCTTAGGCCTTCCATAAAAACAATTACATAGCTTTCCAGGAATACAAATAGCTCTGGGAGAGCTTGGGAGTGTAGTTAAGAGGCTGCAGCAACACAGGAGAGCAAAAAATGCAGGCACAGTTCAGGGCTGAGGTGAACCTTTCTGAACCATGAATTACCCTTGAAGGGAAAAGGAGGGCAGGGTGAGTGATCAGCTTCCCCAGACTTTTGGGGGCACTGCCTGAAACACTGGCTTCAGTTTCATCCCATCCAGATTGCTGTGGATATCAGTGTAGCCGAGATGCCTGGACATGGTTAAGAACAGTATTAGCCATGCAGCAGGTGTAAATGCAACTGTGTCTCCTGGGCTGGGCTACCACTCCCACTCCCCCAATCTCTGCAACCACATACATGCTTGAGCCTTGATGCCACAAATGCTCTGTGCATGCCTGTGGTCTAGACTCTGAGCACTCCACAAGCATCTGCACCTCAGAAACTGGCGCCTACCAGTGCCTCAGACATCAGTCACCACTGCAGTGGTTATGCCCACCTCCTAAACCACAGAGCCGTGATTGCTCCTCATGGGCCAGTGCTCCAGAACCCAACACTGTGGCCCCTCTGTGAGTGACTGACCAGGCCTTCCATACCAACACAACAGACACATCGGGTCCCTGACATTGGCACCACTGATCCTCACACACACAATGGAATATTATTCTTCCTTAAAAATAGAAGGAAATCCTGCTATTTATGACAACATGGATGAACTAAGTGAATAAGCCAGATGTAGAAAGACAAATACTGTATGATTACATTTATATGTTGATATGGTTTGGCTCTGTATCCCCACCCAAATCTCCCCTCAAATTATAGTTCCCATAATACCTATGTGTCACAGGAGGGACCTGGTAGGAGATAATTTCATCATGGGGGCTGTTACGCTCATGCAGTTGTCATGATGGTGAGTGATTTCTCACAAGATCTGATGGCTTTATAAGGGGGATTTCCCCTCTTTTTCTCTGTACTTCTCTTTGTTGCCACCATGTGAAGAAGGTTGTGTTTGCTTCCCCATCCACCATGATTGTGAGTTTCCTGAGACCTCCCTAGCCATGCAGAGCTGTGAGTGAATTAAACCTCTTTCCTTTATAAATTACCCAGTACTGGGTATGTCTTTATTAGCAGCAAGAGAATGGACTAATACAGTAAATTGGTACCAGGTAGTACGGTGCTGCTGTAAAGACACCCCAAAATGTGGAAGCAACTTTGGAACTGGGTAACAGGCAGAGATTGGAACAGTTTGGGGGGCTCAGAGAAGACAGGAAAATGCAGAAAAGTTTGGAACTTCCTAGAGACTTGTTGAATGGCTTTGACCAAAATGCTGATAGTCATATGGACAATAGAGTCAGGGCTGGTGTGGTCTCAGATGGAGATGAGGAACTTGTTGGGAACTGGAGCAAAGATGTTCCAGTTTATGCTTTAGCAAAGAGACTGGTAGCATTTTGCCACCACCCTAAAGCTATGTGGAACTTTGAACTTGAGAGGGATGATTTAGGTTATCTGGCAGAAGACGTTTCTTTTTCTTTCTTTTTTTTTTTTAAATTATACTTTAAGTTCTGGGATATATGTGCAGAACTTGCAGGTTTGCTACATAGGTATACATGTGCCATGGTGGTTTGCTGCACCCCCCATCAACCCGTCATCTACATTAGCTATTTCTCCTAATGCTATCCCTTTCCTTGCCCCCCAAACTCTGACAGGCCCCAGTGTGTGATGTTTCCCTTCCTGTGCCCATATGTTCTCATTGTTCACCTCCCAATTATGAGTGAGAACACGTGGTATTTGGTTTTTTGTTCCTGTGTTAGTGTGCTGAGAATGATGGTTTCCAGCTTCATCCATGTTCCTGCAAACGACATGAACTCATTCTCTTTTATGGCTGCAAAGTGTTCCATGGTGTATATGTAGCAAATTTTTTATCCAGTCTAAGATTAATGGGCATTTAGGTTGGTTCCAAGGCTTTGCTATTGTGAATAGTTCTGCAATAAACACATGTGTGCATGAGTCTATAGTACAGTGATTTATAATCCTTTGGATATGTACCCAATAATGGAATTGCTGGGTCAGATGGTATTTCTGGTTCTAGATCCTTGAGGAATTGCCACACTGTCTTCCACAAAGGTTGAACTAATTTACACTTCCACCAACAGTGTAAAAGTGTTCCTATTTCTCCACATCCTCTCCAGCATCTGTTTTTTTCTGACTTTTTAATGATCGTCATTCTAACTGGCATGAGATGGTAACTCATTGTGGTTTTGATTTGCATTTCTCTAATGATCAGTGATGAGCTTTTTTCATTTGATTTTTGGCCACATAAACGTCTTCTTTTGAAAAGGGTCTGTCTGTATACTTCACCACTTTTTATGTTTTTTTTTTTTTTGTAAATTTGTTACTTGCAGATTCTAGATATTAGCCCTTTCTCAGATGGATAGATTGCAAAAATTTTCTTCCATTCTGTTGGTTGCCTGTTCACTCTGATGATAGTTTCTTTTGCTGTGCAGAAGGTCTTCAGTTTAACGAAATCCCATTTGTCAATTTTGTTTTTGGTTGCCATTGCTTTTGGTGTTTTAGTCATGAAGTCTTTGCCCATGCCTATGTCCTGAATGATATTGCCAAGGGTATTTTTTTAGGGATTTTATGGTTTTAGGTCTTATGTTTAAATCGTTAATCCATCTTGAGTTAATTTTTTTATACAGTGTAAGGAAGGGGTACAATTTCAGTTTTCTGCATATGGCTAGCCAGTTTTCCCAAGACCATTTATCAAATAGGGAATCCTTTCCCCATTGCTTGTTTTTGTCAGGCTTGTCAAAGAACAGATGGTTGTAGATGTGTGGTGTTATTTCTGAGGCCTCTGTTCTATTCCAGTGGTCTATATATCTTTTCTGGTACTAGTACCATGCTGTTTTGGTTACTGTAGCCTTGTAATTTAGTTTGAAGTCAGGTAGCGTGATGCCTCCAGCTTTGTTCTTTTTGCTTAGGATTGTCTTGGATATGCAGGCTCTTTTTTGGTTCCATATAACATTTAAAGTAGTTTTTTTCTAATTCTGTGAAGAAAGTCAATGGTAGCTTGATGTGGATAGCATTGAATCTATGAATTACTTGGGGCAATATGGCCATTTTCATGATACCGATTCTTCCTATCAATGAGCATGAAATATTTTTCTATGTGTTTATGTCCTCTCTTATTTTCTTGAGCAGTGGTTTGTAGTTCTCTTTGAAGAGGTCCTTCACATCCCTTGAAGTTGTACTCCTACGTATTTTATTCTCTTTGTAGCAATTGTGAATGGGAGTTTACTCATGATTTGGCTCTCTGTTTGTCTATTATTGGTGTATAGGAATGTTTGTGATTTTTGCACATTGACTTTGTATCCTGCGATTTTGCTGAAGTTGCTTATCAGCTTACGGATTTTTGGACTGAGATGATGGGGTTTTCTAAATATAAAATTATGTCATCTGCAAACAGAGACAATTTGACTTCGTCTCTTCCTAACTGAATATGCTTTATTTCTTTCTCTTGACTAATTGCCCTGGCCAGAACTTCCAGTACTATGTTGAATAGGAGTGGTGAGAGAGGGCATCCTTGCCTTGTGCTGGTTTTCAAAAGAAATGCTTCCAACTTTTGCCCATTCAGTATGAGATTGGCTGTGGATTTGTTGGAAATAGCTCTTATTATTTTGAGATCTGTTTCATCAGTACCTAATTTATTGAGTGTTTTTAACATGATGGGGTGTTGAATTTTATTTAAGGACTTTTCTGCATCTATTGAGATAATCATGTGGTTTTTGTCATTGGTTCTGTTTATGTGATGGATTACGTTTATTGATTTGCATATGTTGAACCAGTCTTGCGTGCCAGGAGTGAAGCTGACTTGATCATGGTGGATAAGCTTTTTGATGTGCTGCTGGATTCGGTTTGCCAGTATTTTATTGAGGATTTTTGCATTGATGTTCTTCAGGGATACTGGCCTGAAATTTTCTTTTTCTTGTTGTGTATCTGCCAGGTTTTGATATCAGGATGATGCCTAAAATAAGTTAGGAAGGAGTCTCTCTTATTCTATTGTTTGGAATAGTTTCAGAGGGAATGATACCAGCTCCTCTTTGTACCTCTGGTAAAATTCGGCTATGAATCCATCTGGTCCTGGGCCTTTTTTCGTTGGTAGGCTAATTACTGTCTCAATTTCAGAACTTGTTATTGGTCTATTCAGAGATTCGACTTCTTCCTGGTTTAGTCTTGGAAGGGTGTTTGTGTCCAGGAATTTATCCATTTCTTCTAGATTTTCTAGTTTATTTGCGTAGAGGTGTTTATAGTATTCTCTGATAGTAGTTTGTATTTCTCTGGGATCAGTGGTCATCTCCCCTTTATCGCTTTTAATTATGTCCTTTGATTCTTCTCTATTTTCTTCTTTATTAGCCTGGCTAGCGGTCTATTTTGTTAATGTTTTCAAAAAAAAAAAACAACAGCTCCTGGATTCATTAATTTTTGGAAGGGTTTTTTGTATCCCTATCTCTTTCAGTTCTGCTTTGATCTTAGTTATTTCCTATCGTCTGCTAGCTTTTGAATTTGTTTGCTCTTGCTTCTGTAGTTCCTTTAATTGTGATATTAGGATGTTGATTTTAGATCTTTTCTCCTTTCTCCTGTGGGCATTTAGTGTTATAAATTTCCCTTTAAACACTGCTGTAGCTGTGTCCCAGAGATTCTGGTATGTTGTGTCTTTGTTCTCATTGGTTTCAAGGAAATTATTTATTTTTGCCTTAATTTTGTTATTTGCCCAGTAGTCATTCAGGAGCAGGCTTCCATGTAGTTGTGTGGTTTTGAGTGAGTTTCTTAATCCTGAGTTGTAATTTGATTGCCCTGTGGTCGGAGAGACTGTTATGATTTCCATTCTTTTGCATTGGCTGAGGAGTTTTTTACTTCCAATTATGTGGCCAATTTTAGAATAAGTGCTATGTGGCACTGAGAAGAATGTATATTCTGTTGATTTGGGGTGGATAGTTCTGTAGACATCTATTAGGTTCACTTGGTCCAGAGCTGAGTTCAAGTCCTGAATATCCTTGTTAATTTTCTGTTTCATTGATCTAATATTGACAGTGGGGTGTTAAAGTCTCCCACTATTATTTTGTGGGAGTCTAAGTCTCTTTGTAGGTCTCTCAGAACTTGCTTTACAAACCTGGATGCTCCTGCATTGGGTGCATATATATTTAGGATAGTTAGGTCTTCTTGTTGCATTGATCCCTTTACCATGATGTAATGCCCTTTTTTGTCTTTTTTGATCTTTGTTGGTTTAAAATCTGTTTTATCAGAGACTAGGATTTCATCCCCTGCTTTTTTTTTTTTTTTTTTTTGCTTTGCATTTGCTTGGTAAATATTCCTCCATTCCTTTATTTTGAGCCTATATGTGTCTTTGCATGTGAGATGGGTCTTCTGAATACAGCACACTGATGGGTCTTGATTCTTTATCCAAATTGCCAGTCTGTGCCTTTTAGTTGTGGAATTGAGCCTGTTTACATTTAAGGTTAAATAGTTATGTGTGAATTTGATCCTGTCATTATGATGCTAGCTGGTTATTTTGCCCATTAGTTGATAGTGTCTCTTCATAGTGTCCATGGTCTTTATATTTTGGTTTGATTTTGCAGTGACTGGTGTTAGTTTTTCCTTTCCATATTTAGTGCTTCCTTCAGGAGCTCTTGCAAGGCAGGCATGCTGGTGACAAAATCCTTCAGCATTTGTTTGTCTGTAAAGGATTTTATTTCTCCTTCACTTATGAAGCTTAGTTTGGCTGGATATGAAATTCTGGGTTGAAAATTCTTTTCTTTAAGAATGTTGAATATTGGCCCCCACTCTCTTCTGGCTTGTAGGGTTTCTGCAGAGAGATGTGCTGTTAGTCTGATGGGCTTCCCTTTGTGGGTAACCCAACCATTCTCTCTGGCTGCCCTTGATATTTTTTCCGTCATTTCAACCCTGATGAATCTGATGATTATGTGTCTTGGGGTTGCTATTCTCAAGGAGTATCTTTGTGGAGTTCGCTGTGTTTCCTGAATTTGAATATTGGCCTGTCTTGCTAGGTTGGGGAAGTTCTCTTCGATAATATCCTGAAGTGTGTTTTCCAACTGGGTTCCATTCTCCCCGTCACTTTCAGGTACACCAATCGAACATAGGTTTGGTCTTTTCACATAGTCCTATATTTCTTGGAGGCTTTGTTCATTCCTTTTCATTCTTTTTTTCCCTAATCCTGTCTTCATGCTTTATTTCATTGAGTTGATCTTTAATCTCTGATATCCTTTCTTCCACTTGATCTTCATGAAGTTAGATCTCCCACTTATGCTTCATGAAGTTCTTGTGCTGTGTTTTTCAGCTCCATCAGGTCATTTATATTCTTCTTTAAACTGGGTATTCTAGTTAGTAATTCCTCTAACCTTTTATCAAGGTTCTCAGCTTCCTTGCATTGGGTTAGCACATGCTTCTTTTGCTCGGAGGAGTTTGTTATTACCCTCCTTCTGAAGCCTACTTCTGTCAATTCATCAAACTTTCTCCATCCAGTTTTGTTCTCTTGCTGGCAAGGAGTTGTGATCCTTTGAAGGAGAAGAGGCATTCTGGGTTTTGGAATTTTCAGCGTTTTTGCACTGGTTTTTCCTCATCTTCGTGGATTTATCTACCTTTGGTCTTTGGTTTAGGTGACCTTCGGATGGAGTCTTTGTGCGGTCATCCTTTTTTTGATGTTGATGCTATTGTTTTCTGTTTGTTAGTTTTCCTTCTAACAGGCCCCTTCTCTGCAGGTCTGCTGGAGTTTGCTGGGGGTCCACTCCAGACCAGCAGAGGCTGCAGAACAGCAAAGATTGCTGCCTGCTCCTTCCACTGGAAGCTTTCTCCCAGAGGGGCACCTGCCAGATGCCAGCCAGAGCTCTCCTGTATGAAGTGTCTGTCAACCCCTGCTGGGAGGTGTCTCCCTTTCAGGAGGCACAGGGGTCAGAGATCCACTTGAGGAGGCAGTCTGTTCTTTAGCAGAGCTTGAGCACTGTGCTGGGAGATCTGCTGCACTCTTCAGAGCCAGCAGCAGGAATGTTTAGGTCTGCTGAAGCTGTGCTAATAGTGACCCCTTCCCCCAGGTGCTCTGTCCCAGGGAGATGGGAGTTTTATCTTTAAGTCCCTGACTGGGGCTGCTGCATTTCCTTCAGAGATGCCCTGCCCGGAGAGGAGGAATCTGGAGAGGCAACCTGTCTACAGCAGCTTTGCAGCACTGCAGTGGGCTCCCCCAAGTTCAAACTTCTTGGAGGCTTTGTTTACACTGTAAGGGGAAAACTGCCTACTCAAGCCTCAGTAATGTTGGATGCCCCTACCCCCACCAAGCTTGAGCATCCCAGGTTGACTTCAGACTGCTGTGTTGGCAGTGAGAATTTCAAGCCAGTGGATCTTAGCTTGCTGGACTCCATGGGGGTGGGATCTGCTGAGCTAGACCACTTAGCTCCCTTGCTTCAGCCCCCTTTCCAGGGGAGTGAACGGTTCTGTCTCACTGGCATACCAGGCACCACTTGGGTATGAAAAGAAACTGCAGCTAGTTGGGTTTCTGCCCAAACGAGCCCCCCAGTTTTGTGCTTGAAACACAGGGCCCTTGTTGTGTAGGCCCCTGAGGGAATCTCCTGGTTTACGGGTTGCAAAGATCATGAAAAAAGTGTAGTATCTGGGCCAGATAGCATCGTCCCTCATGGCACTGTCCCTCAGGGCTCCCCTTGGCTAGGGGAGGGAGTTCCCAGACCCCTTGTGCTTTCTGGGTGAGGCGATGCCCTACCCTGCTTCTGCTGGCCCTCCTTGGGCTACACCCACTGTCCAACCAGTCCCAATAAGATGAATCAGGTACCTCAGTTGGAAATGCAGAAATCAACCACCTTCTGCGTTAGTGTCACTGGGAGCTCCAGACCGGAGCTGTTCCTATTCAGCCATCTTGCCCAGGAATCATAAGTGAAATTTTAAAGATAAAACTAGTTTAGAAAATAGATTGTAACATGTCCATATACTTTCAAAATTCAGACAAATGTTTTTTTTTTTAGTGAAAAGTATAGATTTTTCAATTTTTTTTTTTTTTTAATTTTTAAGTTCAGGGATACTTGTGCAGCTTTGTTATAAAGGTAAACCCATGTCCTGGGGGTCTGTTGATTATTTCATCACCCAAGTATTAGGCCTAGTGCTCATTAGTTATTTCTCCTAATCCTCTCCCTACTCCCACCCTCCACCTTCTGGTAGACTCCAGTGTCTGTTATTCTCCTCTATGTGTTCATGTGTTCTCATCATTCAGCTACCATGTATAAGTGAGAACACATGGTATTTAGTTTTCTGCTTCTGCATTAGTTTGCTAAGGACAATGGCCTCCGGCTCCATCCATGTTCCTGCAAAGGACATGATCTCATTCTTTTTTAATGACTGCATAGTATTCTGTAGTGTATATGTACCACATTTTCTTTATTCAGTCTACCATTGATGGACATTTAGGCTGATTAGGCTGATCAACATGCTATTGTGACTAGTGCTGCAATGAACATATGCCTGCATGTTTTTCGTGACAGAATGATTTATATTCCTTTGGGTATATACTCATTAATAGGACTGCTGGATCGAATCATAAGTAGTTTTGTGTTTACCCCTGTGATAAATCACCACATGGCTTTCCACTGTGATTGAACTAATTTACACTCCTACCTACAGTGTATAAGCATTCCTTTTTCACCACAACCTTGCCAGCATCTGTTATTTTTTGGCTTTCTAGTAATAGGCATTCTGACTGGTATCAGGTGGTATGTCATTGTGGATTTGATTTCCATTTCTCTAATGAACAGTGATATTGAGCATTTTTTCATGTGCTTCTTGGCCACATGTATGTTTTCTTTTGAAAAATATCTGTTTATGTACTTTGCCTGCTTCTTAATGAATTTTTTTTTTAGTAAATTTGCTTAAGTTCCTTATAGATGCTAGATATTAGACCTTTGTCAGATGCACAGTTTGCAAATATTTTCTCCCATTCTGTAGATTATCTGTTTATTGATAGTTTCCTTTTTCTGTGCAGATGCTCTTTAGTTTAATTAGGTCCCATTTGTCAGTTTTTGCCTTTGGCCTCTGGGTCACCAAATCTTTGCTAGTTCCTTTGTCCAGAATGGTATTGCTCAGGTTATCTTATAGAGTTTGTATGGTTCGGGGTTTTACATTAAAGTATTTCGTCCATCTTGAGTTAATTTTTGTATATGGTGTAAGGAAGAAGTCCAGTTTCAATCTTCTGCATATGACTAGCCAGTTATCTCAGCACTATTTACTGAATAGGGCGTTCTTCCCTTATTGCTTGTTTTTGTCAGCTTTGTTGAAGATCATATGGTTGTAGGTGTGTGGCCTTATTTCTGGGCTCTCTATTCTGTTCCATCGTTTTATGTGTCTGTTTTTATATCAGTACCATGCTATTGTGCTTACTCTAGCCCTGTAGGATAGTTTGAATTTGGGTAACATGATTCCTCCAGGTTTGTTCTTTTTGCCTAGGATTGTCTGGGTTATTTGAGCTCTTTTTTGGTTCCATATGAATTTTAAAGTAGTTTTTCCTAGTTCTATGAAGAATACCATTGGTAGTTTGATAGGAATAGCATTGAATCTATAAATTGCTTTGGGCAGTGTGGCCATTTTGCTGATATTGATTCTTCCTATCCATAAGCATGGAATGTTTTCGGATTTGTGTGTGTCATCTCTGTTTTTTTGAGCAGTGTTTTGTAATTCTTATTGTAGAGTTATTTAACCTTCCTGGTTAGCTGTATTCCTAGGTATTTTATTCTTTTTATGGCAATTGCCAATGGGATTGCATTCTTGATTTGGCTCTCAGCTTGATGGTTGTTGGTGCATAGGAATGCCAGTCATTTTTGTACATTGATTTTGTATCTTGAGACTTTGCTGAGGTCATCAGCTTAAGAGCTTTTAGGCCAGGATCATGGGGTATTCTAGATATAGAATCATGTTGTCTGCAAACAGGGATAATTTGACTTCCTCTCTTCCTATTTGGATGCCCTTCATTTCTTTTTCTTGTGTGATTGCTCTGTTTAGGACTTCCAATACTATGTTAAATAGGAGTCGTGAGAGAGCACATCCCTGTCTTGTAACAATTTTCAAGGGGAATACTTCCAGCTGATGCTTGGTCAGTATGATGTTGGCTGTGGGTTTGTTGCAGATGGCTCTCATTATTTTGAGTTATGTTCCTTCAATACCTAGTTTATTGAGAATTTTATCATGAGATGTAATAAAACTTATCAAAAGCCTTTTCTGCATCTATTGAGATAATCATGTGGTTTTTGTCTTTACTTCTGTTTATGTTATGAATCACATTTATTGATTTGTGTTTGTTGAACCAACCTTGCATCCCTAGGATAAAGCCTACTTGATCTTTGTGGATTAGCATTTTGATGTGCTGCAAGAGTTAGTTTGCCAGTATTTTGTTAAGGATTTGTTTCACCAGTGTTCATCAAGGATATTGGCCTGAAGTTTTCTTTTCTTCTTCTTCTTTTTTTTTTTTTTTAATCACTGCCAGGTGTTGGTATCAGCATAATTGGTGGCCCCATTGAATGAGTTAGGGAGGAGTTTCTCCTCCTCAATTTTTCAGAGCTCTTTATTGCAGACCAAAGTTTTGTTTTGTTTTTAAGAAGCATTTCCACTTGTTCTTTATAAGAATGTAAAACTCCTTTTGATAAAGCTGTGCAGTCAACATCATACTAGGGAAAAAGTACATTCTGAATATGTCATATTCCAACAAAAGTTCAGGAAGGACATCAGAGAATTTTTCAAGAGCAATAAAATTTTGCAAAATTTTGCTCTTCCAATCCAGGTTGCCTGTAATGGCAAACTAAAACTTAAATGATTATTAAACCAATAAGCAAATATTCATCTAGTTTTCTGTGCTTTGCTGTTTGCAAGATATCACATACATGGACTATATGGCTCTAACGTGTTGGTTTTATCCAATAACTACCAACTTCATTTCTTTTTTAAATAGTACTGATTGGCCCACCCAATCAGTAAATGTGTGTTCAGCTTCCCAAACTTTTATCAACTTTTCCACCCTAATCCCTGGCTTCACCCACATCCCACAATGTAACACCAATATAGAGCTGTTCTCCAGGACTATAGCAATATAGAACTGTTTTATCAGTATGTCAATTTGTTCATCAGATATTTTATTAGAAAATTCATAAGTCAAACTTTCAGATACTTCATGATTAGTAAAATATTTACTACCACAGATTCTCAAATATTTTCCACTATGATGCCTTCTAAAGTTCTATGGCATGACTTTCAAATATTTATACTCTTCTAAAATGTTCAGTTCTATAAGGTATATTTTAGCTTGTTTCATGACTAACAAATTGCCATGAGGGATATACTCACTAATTCTTTGTTAAATTTATTCTTTCAATACATGGTACGATTTTCATTTTGGGCTAGTGAAATATATATATTTTTAAAAATTTCTGTTAGTTCTGGTTAATTACTGTCATTTAAACCTTTTTAAAAAGCAAGAACAACACAAACTGCTTCTGAGACAAGGTAGCTGTATCGTAGTCTTTGAATTATAAACTCCATAAAGAGAGGGACCATGTCTCTCATATTCAGCATTATATTCCTATTCACAAATAAAACAAATAAAAATAATGACAAGGAAAAAGCATGAATAAGAATGAGACATGAAGAGGCACCCAGGATAAACTTATCTACTTGAGAACATTTTTCTGTTGTTCTAGATTAAACTCCTAGCCTTGAAATTACTTTGTGTAGGCTTTTTAATCATAGCACTTATCCAAGCATATTTTATGGTAGTACTCATTTCAATGTTGGTATTTTCCTGGAAAAGAAACTCAAGGCAGGAAATGTGTCAGATATTTCCTAGAAAGTCTAATTTGTTGGCTGAACAAAAGAAATAATAAACAATTCCATTGGATAATAAAAACCTGGACATTATGAATTTTCTTCTTTAATTCACATATGGTTGATGTACTTTCTGTATTAGTCAGGGTTCTCTAGAGGGACAGAACTAATGGAATAGATATATATAAAGGGGAGTTTATTAAGTATTAACTCAAATGATCACAAGGTCCCACAATAGGCCATCTGCAGGCTGAGGAGCAAGGAGAGCCAGTCCAAGTTCCAAAACTGAATAATTCAGAATCCAGTGTTTGAGGGCAGGAAGCAACCAGCATGGGAGAAAGATGTAGGCTGGGAGGCTGGGCCAGTCTCTCTTTTCACATTTTTCTGCCTGCTGATATTCTAGCCATGCTGGCAGCTGATTAGATTGCACATATCCAAAATTAAGGGTGGGTATGCCTTTCCCAGTCCACTGACTCAAATGTTAATCCTTCAATCCAATCAAGTTGACCCTCAGTATTAACCATCACACTTTACATAGCATTTTTTTTGTAAGATGCCACAAACACAACATCATGAAGATTCTGCAGCAACTACAATTTTCATGCTATATATAACAATTACTTCTCTATCTTCTACTTACTCTTACCCATAAGAGTATTTAACTTCCAAAATGTCTTTACAGAGGAATTATAGTGAAGCATCACTAAATTTTTAAAAACAACAAAATGTACACAAACAGCAGAAGTCTATGTGTTGATAGAAGAGATGAGACATACTGATGGCTGAAAATTATTCAGGTCAGTCTTGTTTGAATGAGTCTTGATGCCAAACCTTTGAAAAAACTTTCAATTTTCAGAGCCTTTGTTATTTTGTAATTATAGGTAATGATTGTGTATATGTATATCGGTTTAAAAATGTATATATCCCTAATAAAACAGTACCAAAATATGTGGAGAAAAACTTGATGGAAATACAGACATAGTCACCATCTTATTGAAAAATTACAATATATTGATCTTAATTTTAGTAAGTTCAATAAACAACAATTCAATAAATACATAAAAGTTTTGAATTATTCTATTCAAAGCTTAATGTAATATATTACATAAAAAACGTGTCTAACAATATGATCTTGAAATCAGCCATAAAGCAAGTCTCAGAAATTACAGACATTACATGTTCTCACTTGTTTGTGGAATCTAAAAATCAAAATGGAGATAAGGGTAGAAATATGGTTATCAGAGGCTGGGAAGTGTAGCGGAGAGATAAGGGAGAGGTGGGGATGATTAATAGGTACAAAAAATAGTTAGAAAGAATGAATAAGACATAGTATTTGATAGTGCAACAGGGTGACTACAGTCAATAATAATTTAATAGTACATTTTGAAATAACTAAAAGAGTATAATTGGATTGTCTGTAACACAAAGGATAAATGTTTGAGGGGATGGATACTCCATTTTATGTGACGTGATCATTACACGTTGCATGACTGTGTCAAAACATCTCATGTACCTTATAAATATATATACCTACTATGTATCCACAAAAATTAAAATAAGAAATTTTAAAAAAGAAATAAAAAGCAAAATGGCTTACAATTTTTGAAGAGAGCAGAGCAGACCACAAAACAGAATATAAAATGATTCCATTGTGTTTGTGTGCATATGTAATTTTTTGTTTTTTTCCCCATATTTCCCCAAATCATGCAACAAACAAATATTGCTCTTGTAATATTTTAAAATAAATTTCTAAAAAAAGGTATAATTCAAACCATGAACTTTGAACATAATCAAACTAAGTTGAAAGTTAATATCCAAAGTGTATATATTTCTAAATAAAATGGGTGAAGTGGCTATTTTTAAATTAGTTATAAGAGACTTCAAATAAAAGAGCATTAATAGAGATAAAAGGAATATTCTGTAATTTAAAAAGAGATAATTCATCAGGAAAATGTAACAATTATAAATGAGATACACAAAATAATATATCCTTAATATACATAAAGCAGAAGTTGACAAAATTGATGGGGAAAATGGACATTTGTAAAATTACAGTTGGAGATTTTGGCACCTACCTCTCATCAATTGATTTAAAAAACCAGACAAAATAGGAAATATAACAGTAAATACAGATCTGAGCCACACCTTCAATCACCTTGGTCTAATTGACCACTAGAGCACGCTACATCCAACAACTGCAGAATAAACATGTTTTTCAAGTGCATATGGTATATTTAAGAAGATATAACATATTCTAGGACATAAAATACATCTCAATAAACCTAAAGGAATTGAAGTCATACAGAGTAGTATATTCTCTAACTACAAAATAATTTTTAAAATTAGAAATCAGTAATAAAATATATTTTAAATAACTCAAATACTGAAAAATTGAACAATCAGGCACCTAACATAGAACCCAACCATTCCAAGCCTACAAAAAGGTCTGTACACAAACGTTCATGACTGCTTTATTTGCAGTAGTCAAAAACTTACACAAATAGCAGATCTATTTGCTTGGAGCTCTGATATTCTACATAGCTCTTTGCAGACAAAACGGAGGCTGGATTTTGTTCTATGTACCTTTAATGATTTGTTAAATTAGGAATAAGAAGGAAATCTCTAGAAACTATGTTATCACCAATTGCCTGTCTCCAGGCATCACTGATTTCCTAGCATTTCTGAAGGCATTCATATATATACATATACTTAAAGTTCTGAGATACATGTACAGAACGTGCAGGTTTGTTACATAGGTATACATGTGCCATGGTGGTTTGCTGCACCCATCAACCTGTCATCTACATTAGGTATTTCTCCTAATGCTATCCCTCCCCTAGCCCCCGACCCTGACAGGCCCTGGTGTGTGATGTTCCCCTCCCTGTGTCCATGTGGACACAGAAAACATTTTTTACTGCCTGTTTCAGACCCATTCCTATCTATGCTTATTGAAATCACATTTGTACTTGTGATGTCTGTCAAACTCTGCACTGGTCATTCAACATATGTTGTTGGAGGCTAGTTTCAGCAAATAGTCCACATTTTCTAGTTTCGTTTCAGATTTATTATAGCATCATTGCAATGTCTGTTGGCTTATTAGTGCTGCAGTAACAGAGTGCCTTCTCTATGAGGCCACTTAAATGTAGAATAGTAGGAGCATTCACATTGGAGAGTAGGCTTTTTTTCTTTTTTTTAGCTCATGTAATGTTGCAGATTTATGGGTAGTTCAAATTCCAAACTTGATCATTAGAACAGCTCTACTTGCTAGAGGGTTTCATAGAACTTATAAACAAGGGAAAGAAAGGACCTTTCTTTCCTGAATTGGCAAAAAATAACAGAAGCTAGATGGTAAATGTAGAAGAGAACTCTCCATCTGAGAAAGAAAAAGGAGTAGGGAAATCAGATCACATAAATGCAACATAGAGAACTTCTAAACAAGTCTCTGACTGTATTATGTTCTATGAATGTTCTGGAAATAGTTTAGTAAGGTATTTAAATCATACCTCAACTTCTTATTTTTTCTAATTTGTTCATTTTTTTAAAGATTAAATACAGAGAATTGAGTTCATTATACTCAGTTCATGGCACATATTTGTCTTTAGATTGGGAAAGTGCCCTCTCTTGCCTAATTTTCTTCTATCTCCCTTCTTCATGCTTATCCTTGTTGCCACTATAGAAAATGATTCTAATTTTAATAATATTTATCTTTGTATTTGGTCATGTTCTTGCAAAATGACTATTGCTACTTTGTGTTTGGAAGCAATTGTTTGACGAATTCAATTCACCATATGTCTGACTAAACCACTGAGCCCTTTGAAATATATCTTTGCCCAATAAAAAGATAAATCGCCTTTATTTCATTTTCTTAAATGTTTCTTTTCTTGCCACAAAACTAGATACCAAACAAACAAAAGGAGTATGATAATTTTATCTTTTAATTCTGATTACATATGAACTGTGGTTATTGAAATGAAAGATGAAAATTGGCTCACTCTTTGCACAGTGAATATATAAGAAATAAAGAATAGGAGATAAACTAACACAATAACACATTGTTTACTGCAAGATTCCTGGTCTGGTAGATCATTGTGCTACTCTGAGAAACAGATAGTTCTCTGGAGTAAGGAGGGAACTGAAGCTTTAATATACGAAAGGACTAAACAGGTTAGTCTTCTCCGGGAAAATCTCAGATGAGGGAAAAAATAACTCTCCATCTACTTTCAAAAAGTGCATCTTTATAGAAATGCATATTTACCAGCATGAAGGACCTCTGAGGAAGCACTACATGCCCAAATATCTCCCTTTCCAACTGGCTATGAAAACATAGGATCACAGGTAATGTTGGGTTCAAAACTGAAATAAGGAAGCACTATGACTGTGAGTAAAAGGTTAGTTCATTGCTTTAAAAAATAAAATAGTTGCTAGTAGTGACAAGGTTCAGAGTGTGGCTATGAACATAATTTGCTATGATAGAAGGGAGGTAAATGCTTCAGGAGTCATGGAATTATAAGCCTAGAGTATAGATAAATAAAAAACTGCCAAACTGTTGGTGGAATTGAGGATAGAAATGAACATTGTGGGCCAGGCATGGTGGCTCACTCCTGTAATCCCAGCACTTTGGGAGGCTGAGGCGGGTGGATCACGAGGTCAGGAGATCAAGACCATCCTGGCTAACACAATGAAACCCTGTCTCTACTAAAAATACAAAAATTAACTGGGCATGGTGGCATGTGCCTGTAATCCCAGCTACTCGGGAGGCTGAGGCAGGAGAATCACTTGAACCCAGGAGACGGAGGTTGCAGGGAGCTGAGATCGTGCCACTGCTTTCCAGCGTGGGTAACAGAGCGAATTTCCGTCTCAAAAAAAAAAAAAAAGAAATGAAATGAACATTGTGAACCAAGGTTTCAAACCCAGAGACTCCAACCAGTCTAGTGCTAATATCCTGAAGGCCCTTGCTCCTAGCTAAATCCCAGCCTCAAGATCTTCCTCTACCCTCCTGTTCCCAGGCTTTCAAATCATACTGGTATATACAAATACGCATATGGTTTTGTAGTGGGTCTCTATATGATAGCAATTTTGAAGGATATAGGAGAGCATAACTAAGTGACTTAATCTGAACTTGAATAGGATGATTTATACAAGAGTGCAGGAATAATGACTTCATGTGAGGTTAGGAATTAAAAAAGGAGCTTCATCTATACCATCCCTTATGCATGCCTTTGGGTAAACTTTTTGGTCATGGCATTGCACCTTATACAAAAGGCTAGATAGATTAGTTCTCTGAGTACTTTGGTGTGGCCAGATTCTCTTTCCATAATCTTTGTATCATGTTAATAATTACTTGCCTGTTCCCTACATTTTAGATTACACCACTAGGACTCTAATTTGGAGTTGCTCACCAGCTTTGCCTACCAGCAGGCTTCAAACTAGAAGCCATTCTCATGCTTGACTAAAACTTTCAACACTCTCCCTTGCCTTGTCAGCCTGCCCTAAAATATCAGTTACTCCTAGCTTCACTGGACATTAAGATGAAGAAATAAAAAGGAATATGATAGTACTTATATCCACAAAGCCTTAAACAACGAGTTCTCACTGATTTACATGCATTTGTATGGTACCAGCTGGCTTTCTCGGTCTCTTAGTAAAAATAAGAAACAACAACAAAAGCTTTGTTTTGAGGTAGTTCAGAGATTTTGCAACTTTGTTTTAAAGATGAAAATCACTGAGAAAGTAAATATTTTCTTTCAGGGTGTGGTAGTTGCCAGCTTGCATAAAAGAGAAGCTTGTTATTTTAGATGTGGGCGCTGACATGATTTCTAGTCTCTCCATCTCTCTACACACACAGACACACACACATACACACACATTACTGATACATCCAAAACTTTGATGTTCACAAATAATGTATGCACATAATAGAGACCAGAGATCCCAAACCATGACTTTAAGGTACAAGATGGTAACATACTTCATGGAAGAGCCAAACTGGGTCTAGGGAAGAAATAAGCAAATAGCAGATCAGAAGAATATGACCCTATCTAAAGTTGTTCAATTTTAAATCTTTTAAGCACTGAAGAAAAAAATCTCTGCACTGTAAGCTGAAGATCTCACCACAAAAATTATAGCCATGTGATCCAATGTATTTGGTAATTAGTTAGATTTAACTATTCCACAATGCCTATACACTTCAAAACATTATGTTGTACATGATAAAACCATACAATGTAATTTGTCAATTTTTAAAAAGTCAAAAATTTACTTTGTATATTTGGTTGTCAAATGGGTGTCAGATGGCAGTTTGCAGTCCCAGTAAATAAGAAAAATGATAAATAAATTGCCTGCTTTGTCCTTTATTAGATGTGTTTGCTCCATGTTTTTAAATTTCATAATTGCCACAAACATTTGTTAACCACACATTATCTAAGAATAAATAAAGTAAATTGATTGTACAATGGAATTCACAAACATAAAACCTAACTTAAACCCTAGACCAGTGTTTTGTAAAGTGTAGTCCTCAAATCATTGCTAGTTCCTGGCCATAAGTTAAGTGTTTGGCATAGAATGGCAATTTCAAAGGAAAGAGATAAACAGAACCTGAATTCAGCTCTGAATCAAGTGGACCTGGTAGGTATCTATAGAACTCTTCACCCAGAAACCACAGAATATACATTCTTCTCATTGCCACATGGCACTTACTCTAAAATTGATTACACAATTGGAAGTAAAATTTTCCTCAACAAATGAAAAGGACTGAAATTATAACAACCTCTCAGAACACAGTGCAATCATATTAGAACTCAAGACTAAGAAACACACCCAAACCACCCAATTACATGGTGTTGAACAACCTGCTCCTGAATAACTCCTGGGTAAATCATCAAATTAAGGCAGAAATCAAGTTCTTTGAAGCTAATGAGAACAAAGAGATAATATACCGGAATCTCTAGGATGCAGCTAAAGCTGTGTTAAGAGGGAAATTTATACACTAAATTCCCACCTCAAAAAGCTAGAAAGATCTCAAATCGACATCCTAACACCACAACTAAAAGAACTAGAGAACCAAGAGCAAACAAACCCCAAACTAGCAGAAATAACCAAGATCAGAGTGGAACTGAAGGAGATAAAGACACAAAAAACTCTTCAAGAAAATAATAAAGGAATCCAGGAGCAGCTCTTTTTTTAAAAAATTAATAAAATAGACTGCTAGCTAAACTAATAAAGAAGAAAAAAGAGAAGAATCAAATAGATACCATCAAAAGTGATATGGGGGTTATAACCACTGAACCCACAGAAATACAAACAACTTTCCTTATTTGTGTCCATTTCTTCTGATCATTTAGCTCCCACTTATAAGTGAGAACATGTGTTATTTCATTATCTATTTCTGCATTAGCTTCCTCAGGATATTGGTCTCCAGCTCCATCCACGTTGCTGCAAATGACATGATTTCATTTTTATTAACGGCTCTGTAGTACTCGATGGTGTACATATACTGCATTTTCTTCATCCAGTCCACCACTGATGGGCATTTACATTGATTCCATGTGTGTGCTATTGTGAATAGTGTGGCGATGAACATACACATGCATGTATATGGCATAAGGAAGAGGTCCAGTTTCAATCTTCTGCATATGGATAGTCAGGTATTCCAGGACCAGTTATTCAATAGAGATTCCTTTCCGAGTTGCTTGTTTTGGTTAACTTTGTCAAAGATCAGATGGTTATAGGTGTATGGCACTATTTCTGGGCTCTCTATTCTGTTCCAATTGTCTGTGTGTTTTTGTACCAGTACCATGCTGTTTTGGTTATTGTAGAACCTGCTGCACTAAAGGGCTGAAGCATTCCTGATCTGCTGGCCACAACATTTTGATGGGTGGAGCCAGCCAAAGTGCTTCACTGGGGCAGTGGCAGTGGGATCCGTACTTGCTCACATGTGCCAGCAGCTGCAGCAGTGTGGTGGAGTACCTGTGTGTCAGTTGGGGAGGGGTACTGGTGGGAGTTGGGCTGTTGCGTTCCTGTGTGCAGTTGCACTCAGGTGGTGGCGTGGTGGTGGTAGGGTGCTGGCAAGGGCAGGGTTGATGGTGTCTGTATTTGCACCGTCACTGGCATCAGTGGCAACAGAGGTGAGCATTATTGAATGCAGAGCCTCAGACCTCTGTGCCTACATTAATGCCAGCAATGGTGGCATGGTCAGGTCCCTGCATGTCACTAGTGGATGGGGGGTTAGAGGGTTGTGGAGGTGGGTAGGTGGGTGGTGGGGCGATCTTACCCTGGCAGCAGTGGGTGGCGAGGGGTGGGCCAGCAGGGATGGGGAGGCAAGGTCCATCAGCATGTGCATGCCAGCAAATCAGTAGTGGGGGTGGCTTCTGGGCTAGTGTATGCTGCAAAGCTGCATGAGAGAGGTCACAGTTGGGGAGGGTGTAGGTAGGCTGTTGCAAGCAATGCTCATGGAGCTCTCTGACACAGTCTGAGGGCCCCTGGGAAGCACCCTGGTTGGGTATCTGAGGCTGCCCTGTAGCCAGACTAGGACCCCAGGAGAGGCCAGCAGACAGAGGAATGCTCAGATCGGACTGGCCTCAACTCATAATCGAGGGCAGTCGCTTGCTCTGTCCACATCCAACAGTCACCCCAATGCTGCAGTCTTCTAGAGGAGCATGGTGAATGTATTAGTCTGTTCTCATTCTGCTAATAAAGACATACCCAAGACCGGGTAATGTTGGGGTGATCAGACCCAACACCATGTCGTGGGGGTAATGAAGTCCACCGGAGTCAAAGGAATGAGAAAAGACAGCTTGAGAGAGAAAGTGGGTCCAGGGGGCCAACACGAGTATGGAGGCTGCGAAGGTCCTGAGCTCTGGAAGCCGATACTATCTACTGTTGATCAAACAAAGAAACAAGTGGTGAGAATGTGGGGGTGAAAGGGCAAGTGCTTGATCTACAGCTGTGACGGTTTAGCATTTCCTTTGAGGCATATGGAGCATGTTCTGCTACTTGAGACAATGGGGAGCATGTTCTTCTAGTTTAAGCTAGAAGCAAGGAGCCAGCAAATCTAGACTCATTCCAGAGGTCACGAGGGGTTTTGTGCCCTGAACCCTGGACATTATGTCAGACAAGCAAGCCCTGCCTCAGCTTTTTTTCCCCCAACACTCAGCTTTTCCCCAAGAGGGTAATTTGTAAGAGGTTTAAGTGACTTACAGTTCCACATGGCTTGGAAGGCCTCACAATCATGGCAGAAGGCAAATGAGGAGCAAAGTCATGTTTTACATTGTGGCAGGCAAAAGACCTTGTGCAGGGGAACTCCCATTTATAAAACCATCAGGTCTTGTGAGACTCATTCACTACAATGAGAACAGTATGGGGGAAATGACCCTCAGAATTCAATTATCTACATCTGGCCCTGCTGCCCTTGACACATGGGGATTATTACAATTCAAGGTGAGATTTGGGTGGAGACACAGTGAAACCATATCAGTGCTACTAGGGGATAGGCACTCCTGGCTGTGCTCCACTGCAAACATTCCCACACCAAATCCTCTAGACTCCACACAGGCTGAAGTCCTGCCCCATCACCTCTCTAAGCAAGTCTCTTTGCCAGCTCAAGTGTTCATGGGGGTTGTGGAGTCCCTTGCTGCCAGGATTCCAGACGTATGTGGACAGATGTATGTTTCCTTGTTCAACTCACCTCTTCCCCAAGAATCACCAGGGGCCAGGAATGAGTCCTGGTGCTTGGTATCCCCATGAGGAGTTCCCAGCTCCCCCCCAGCTTCAGCCCGATGCCTGTGCCCTTCCTGTTTTTGCTCGCAATACTTTCCCCCTGAAGATCTGCTTGGAGTGTGCTGGTTTTCTCCATGTTCTGGTCTCTCAATGACAGGTGTTCCTCCTGGCTCCAACTTGTCAGCCCTGTTGGCTGAAACTCCTAGTTCTTTAAATGTTTAGTAGAATTCAGCCATGAAGCCATCCAGTCCTAGGCTTTCCTTTGAGGAGAGACCTTTCATTACTGATTTCATCTTCTTACTCATTATTGTTTTTTTCAGATTTTCTATTTCTTCATGAATCAGTCTTGGCAGATTATATGTGTTTAGAAATTTATCCATCTCCTATAGGTTATCCATTTTGTTTGTGTATAAGTTCAGAGAAGTGTCCTATAATTCTTTGTATTTCTATGGTATCGGTTGTAAGGTCTTCCTTTTCATTTCTGATATGAGAGTCTTATATGAGACTTCTCTCTTTTTTCTCAGTCTAGCTAAAAGTTTGTATATTTTTTTTCAGAGAAACACCCTGTTTTTATATTTTCTATTGTTTTTTAAGTCTCTATGTTATTTATTTGTCATCTGATATTTCTTATTTCCTTCCTTCTACTAACTTTGCACTTAGTTTGTTATCCTTTTTCTAGTTATTTGAGGTAAAATGTTAGGTTGTTTAATTAGGGTATATATATATTTTTTCAGTGTAGGCATTAATTGCTATAAAGTTCCCTTAGAACTGCTTTTGCTGCATCCTATACATTTTGGTATGTTGTGTTTCTATTTCCCTTTGTCTCAAAACATTTTTTGAAGTTCCCTTTTAATTTCTTCTTTGGCCCATCAGTTGTTTATGAGCATGTTGTATAAATTTCACGTTTTTTAAAATTTTCCAAGATTTCTCCTGTTACTCATTTCTAGTTTCATACCATTATGGTCTTAAACAATGCTAGATATAAGTTAAATCTTTTCATATATTTTAAGATTTGTTTTGTTTTCTAACCTATAATATCGTGGAGAATGTTCCATGTGTACTTGATAAGAATGTATATTCTGCTTCTGTTGGATGGAATGTTCTGAATATGTCTTGTTAAGGCCAATTGTTCTAAAGTGTAGTCCAAGTTTAATGTTTCTGTATTGATTTGTTTTTTCTGGATGATCTGTCCATTACTGGAAGTGAGGTATTGAAGTCCCCTACTATTACTATATTGCAATCTATCTCTCTCTTTAGATGTATTAATATTAATATTTGCTTTGTATATTTAGGTGCTCTGATGTTGGATATATATATTATATATATATAATTATTATATCCTCTTGATGAATTGACCCCTTTACCAATATATAATGACCTTCTATGTCTCATTTCATGGTCTTTTACTTAAAGTATTGTCTAAGTCTGTTTTGTACTGCCATAACCAAATAACACAGATTGGATAATTTATAATAAACAGAAATATATTGACTTACAGTTCTGGAAGCTGGGAAGTTTTAGATCTAGGGGCCACATATGGCAAGGGCCTTTTTGCTGTGTCATCCCATGCCAAAAGGGCAAAGAGAGAGTGAGAGAGAGTCAGAGAGACCATGACATCAAACCCACAGCCTCAAACTCTTTTATCATCAGCATTAATCCATTTGTGAGCAAGTAACCCTCATGACCTAAATGTCTCCCATTAGGCCCCACTTCCCACAACTGTTGCATTAGGATTTATTTTCCAACTAATGCTTTGTGGGGGACATACTCAAACCATAGCATCTCATCCCTAGCCCCCCAAATGTATGTCATTCTCACTTGCAAAGTACATTCATTCCATGCCAATAGCCCAAAAGTCAACTAATTCCTGCATCAACTCAAATAAAGTCCAAAGTTTCATCTAACTCAGATACGGGTGAGACTTAAGACATATTTCACCTTGAGGCAAATTTCCCTCTAGCTGTCAAACTGTGAAATTAAACAATTACATGCTTCCAAAATAATGAGACAGGTGTAGAATAGACATTCTCATTCCAAAAGAGAGACATAGGCAAGGAGAAAGGGGAAACTGATCCCAATTAAGTCCAAAACCCAATTGGGTAAACAACATCAAATTTCAAGGCTGGAGAATATTCTTCTTTGCATCAATCTCTCAACTTCTGGGCACACTGGGGTGGGGGTCGCCCCCCCTCCAAGACCTCCATCAGTTTCACCCCTATGGTTTTGCTGAACTTAGCCCATGCAACTGGTCTCAGGCACTGGGGGTCTCATGCCTGCAATTCTCCCAGACTGGAGTTGCATGCTGGTAGTTTGACCATTCTGAGTTCTCTGCAAGTGACCCTAACCCCACAGTTCTTTCGGGCATTGTTCTAGTGGGGACTCTGTGCAGCAGCTCTGCCTCTCTGACAAGTCTCTGCCCGGGCCTCAAGTTTGTCTATGACATCCTTTGAAATTTAAGTGGAAGAAACCATGCCTCTGCAACTCATACTCTCTGAGCCTGCAGAATTAGCACCACCTGAACTTTGTCAAAGTTTACTGATTGTGCCGCCCTCCTGAGTGGTAGCCTGAACTGCTCCTGGGCTGGCTTGAGCCTTGGGCTTGGATGGTCCAGGATTGCTGCACTAGAATTCAAGGACAGACACTTAAGGCCACACTGGGCAGCAAATGCTAAGATCCCATAGACACCTCTCTGGAAACTTTGCCCTCAAGGTTTTAGCTTGCCTCAAATATCTCTAATAAGCCTTTTGGGTCATTTTTTCCATTTTTTTGGTAAATAGAATCTGGCTCCCATCTACCCAATATTAATCTCTTCAGCAAAGAGTCACTTGGTCACAACCTTGGTATTATTTCCTGAACATGCTTTTTTTTTGCTTTTTATATGGCAGCCTGAGAGTTTGTAAATCTTTCCATCCTGCTTCCCTTTTAATTACAAATTCTGTATTTAAATCATTGCTCTCCCCTCAAATTTTACTATATGCAGTTACAAAAAGCCACTGAGCACCCTGAATGCTTTGCTGCTTGCATATTTGTACCAATAGATATCTTAGTTTATTGCTCTTAAGTTGCGTCTTTTATAAAGCCCTTGGGCATGGACACAGTTCAGCCTAGTTCTTTGCCACTTTACAACAAGGATGGCCTTTCCCCCAGTTTCCAGTACTTTTTTCCTCATTTCTTTCTAACACTATCAGAGTAGTCTTCACTGTCTATATATCCATGAGCATTCTGGTCATGACCAATTCAGTAATCTCTAAGAAGTTTCATACTTTCCCTACAGTTCTCTTCTTCTGAGGCCTCAACAGAATCACCCTTAATGCTCCATTTATGGCAATACAAGCATGTTTTTAACACTCACTTCAAAACTGTCCCATTTACCACAGAAGTGACAAATATATGAGATGATCGATATGTTAATTAGCTTGATTCATTTCATAATGTACAAATATATCAAAATATAACAATGTACATTTTAAACATATATAATTTTGTTAATTATATCTTAAAGCTGGGGAAAATATTTTTAATTGTTAGAATTACATAAGAAATTAACAAATATCTTTTTTAAAAGGGAAAAAATTATAGCTTAAAGAACCAGATAAAAAAAGTAAATGCTCTAAGAAAAGGGAGGGAGGGAACCTCTGTGGTTATGGCATCTGGATTTCATAAGGGCCGGGGTGAGAGGGTGGTCAGGGGTCTAGAGACAGAAAGAAACCTATCCAGAGTTTAATCAAGCTGAGGGAAATATTTAGCCTGTCTTGGTCAGTAATTTTAATTTTAACAGCTATGACCAGATTATTTTACCAAAGATCTATAATAATTCACATTTCACCATTTTTTCATCTTCTCAACATTAGAAATACTACATCTTATTTTACATGTTTACAGTATAATAGGAAAACAGTGATACTTCATTACGTTTAAATTTGTATTTTCACAACTACATGTGTACATATGTAACAAACCTGCACGTTGTGCACATGTACCCTAAAACTTAAAGTGTAATAATAATAATAGAAAAAAAGAAAAAAGTCTGAACATCTTCTGCCCATTTGATTATATATTTTTGTGAATATCATATCTGTCCAGTTTGTCTTTTTTTTGGTTAGTGTGGGTTTTTTTGCATGTTAAAAAGTTGTTTATTAACTTTTATCTTAAGATTTTTGACATACTATATTATTTATACATTTAATATTTTGGTTAAAATATCTTCCTAATGATTGCCTGGGGGAAGGGTGAGAGGAGAGAGGATTAGCTGCAGAGGATCAAGAGAAAATCTTTTGGGATGGTGGAAATATTCTATATCTTAATTATTATAAGGGTTACATGAACATATGTATTCATCAAAACCCATCAAACTATACGCTTCAATTGGGTGGGTTTCATTATATGTAAATTCTACCTCCATAAACCTGGGGTGGGGGGACTAACAGAAAAAAACTCTTAGCAAATGGTACAATTAAGGCTAATTTTATATATCAAATTTTATATCAAAAGAAAAATCCAGTGAATGTTGACCTCTAGTTAACAATTTGCATACTGAATATTTATGAGATTTATTGATTTCTTCAGTCAACTTTGAAATGCATGGAAAATAAAATAAACTGATGGATGGATAAAGGAATGGGTAGGCAGACAGATATTGATAAAACAAATAAACTACTGATGTTAGATCTAAGTGGTGGTTATCTAAATGTTTGCTGCAAACTTTTTCAACCTTGCCATAGGCTTGAAATTTTTGAGAATAAATTTTATAATTAAAATATCTCTCAATACTGGCTGGGTGCGGTGGCTCACGCCTGTAATCCCAGCACTTTGGGAGGCCGAGGCGGGAGGATCACGAGGCCAGGAGATCAAGACCATCCTGGCCAACACGGTGAAACTCCGTCTCTACTAAAAATACAAAAAAAATCAGCCGGGCGTGGTGGCATGCACCTGTAATCCCAGCTACTCGGGAGGCTGAGGCAGGAGAATTGCTTCAACCCAGGAGTTGGAGGTTGCAGTGAGCCAAGATCGCCACTGCACTCCAGCCTGGTGACAGAATAAGACCACGCCTCAAAAAAAAAAAAAAATATATATATATGTATATATATATATATCTATCTCAATACTTAGGTTGCTATATAGTATACTATAATTTCTTCTAAAATTTACTGCTTTATATAATAGGAAGAATTCTAAGATATTCTCAAGATTCCTCACCTCTGGCATACAATGATCATCTAATCAGTTATCAAATCAAACAGGAATCTAGTTGCTGCTGTGATGGAATTTTGAAGGTATAGTTAGTGTTCCAAATCAGTTAATCTTTCAGATAGGGAGATGATCTTCAGTGGGCCTCAGGTGAGTCCTTTTAAGGTTCTTCATGGCTCCAGTGCTGGTGCAGCTGCTCAGCAATGTCATGAGGACCTATGTTCCTACTATACCATCTTTGGAATAATGGTTTAGTCTTATAAAAGAATTAAGACAGATAACAGAGTAATCCAGTTTCCTTCATTTCTTTTCCCTTTTCCCATGCCATTTTCCCCCTTCCTCTCTCCTGAAGCTTTGTTAACAGACAAACTCCAAGGCTTAGAAAAACAGCTCTCCAAACACTCTTCTGGGATTTCACTGATGATGAGCAAGAGGTGTGAACAACAGAAGCAAAAACACAACCAGAATAATCTCCAACAAATCCGATGAAAAATGCAACCTGATCCAAACCAAAGTACCCCGTACTTTCCCCTTCTTCATTAGCCAATACAGCTACAATCTTACTTTGATCTGGGGAGTCACCCATTCTTGAGATACTCACTGATTATTTCAGATGAATAAAATCTCGTAATTCTATATGTCACTTAGGCTACTTTTTTCATTGAAAATCATCACTTTATAGTTGCAAGATGGTTTCCATATTCCCCAACAGGGTATGCAATGACAATGTTTAGGGGCAGAGGAAGTGTACCTCCTGTGTTTATTTTTATTGGGGAAAAAATTCTTTCCCAGAGACTGAGTCAGACTTCTCTCTCAGACCCCTGTGGCCAGGACTGAGTCACATTCTGACGTCCTGGTGCAATGAAAGCCAGAAAGCTGATTATATGGTATTTTTAGCTTCTTTAATGGGAGTTAAGTCAGCAAGGAAGAAATCCTGGGGATGGGAAGAATGGCTACAGAGCGTACAGCAAACAGTGTGTAGCACATTTTTCCAGAATATTATTGAACATGTCATATCATCTAAAGTAGTCAGGATGTTCAATTTTATAGGTTTATGAACACTCACAATTTTTTAAGCAGCTCCTCTTGAATATTTTGATTGTAATAAAAGGATATTTCCAGTAGAGCCAAATTTCCAGTAGAATCAAGTGTTTTAACATATATAACAGAATATTTTCCTTTCTAAAAGGCAGTTTGAGGAAAGGCATAGAGAGATTCTTCATATGAAATTATGCTGGCTTGCAGTGCTGGAGCAAAACAATCAGTATCAAAACACAGAAAGCATGTTACCAAAAGTGAAACCAGATGATTAATTTGTATCTTCATAGCACCAACAGTAAGGGCCTTGTGCTAGTCCTGGACCCAAACTAGGAACCCCACAACAAAGACTCTTCTTCTATTTGTGTTTTGCAAGGGTGTGTTTCTGTTCAGGTCAATATCCATCACAGGTACCTCACTAGCAAAATAAGCAGTGTTGCTAAGCGACAGGAAAAAAATGATGTTTGAGAAAGCCATCTCTTTGAAACAATAGCTGACAAGAGAGCTGTTGCTAAGTGTCATTTAGCATGCATATCAAACTGAACCTTATGATCATCTGCAGTTAAATGTGTCATGCCACTCTGCACCGATAAGGTTTTTGAAATGGAAAGAAAGGAGATAAAACATGGACCTTTTCTCATGCTACAGATCCATTTTCCCTAGATGGCCTAAAGAGGATGACTAGTTGATGGTTCTCACATACTTATGTATTCTGAGGCGTAAGTGCTAATCGATTATCATCATTACAGTTTTTCATCAGGAAGCCTTTTCCTGCCTACATAGAAATTATAGATACAAGGAGAGAAAGATAAATAAGGGGACACAGTAATATGTAAATATAGGATATTGAAAACTTACTGTTACAGTAATGATATATAAGAAACCACCTCAAAACTCAGTGATTTATAAAAAAAATAACCTTGACTTTACCTCACATCATATATAAAAATTAACTTGAAATGGGTCTTTGACCTAAAAGTATGATCTATACTTATAAATCATCTAGAAGAAATCATAGAATATCTTTGTGACTTTAGGGTAGGAAAATGTTTCATAGATGGGACACAAAACTATAGACCATAAAAGAAAATAATTAAACTGAATTGTATCAAAATTTTTTTCATCTGCTGTTTGGAAGATACTGATGAGAAAATCAAAAGACAAGTCACAGGTTAGGAGGAAATATTTGCAAAACATTTATCTGATAAAAGGCTGGAATTCAGAATATATAAAAACCTTACAAAACTCAATAATAAGGAAACAATCAATTAAAAATAGGCAACAGATTTTAACAAATACTTCGTCAAAGAAGATTAAAAACTTTAAATATGGATGGCAAATAAATTTATGAAAGAAGCTTTACATTGTTACTTTTTAGAGAAATCTGAATGAAAAACCTAATGAGATGCCACTTTACACCTACAGCAATTACTAAACCAAAACAAGGACAGCCCCAACACCCTAAATTTGACATTACCAAGAGCTACTGAATGTACGGAGTAATTTGAACACTCATACATTGTTGGTAGAATGTAATATGGTTCAGTCACTCCATAAAACAGCTTGGCAGTTTCTTACAAACATACACTTGACAAACAACTCAGCAATCCTACTCCTCAGTATTTACCTAAAAGAAATACAATGGTATGCCCACACCAGAACACACATGTAAATATTGCTAAGTAGCTTTACTCTTAATATCCCCCAAATGTAAACAACCCCAATGTCTATCAGCTGGTGAATGGTAAAAAATAAAAACAACAACAACAATGACAAAAATAAAACCACAACTGTGTTAAATACATATAATAAAGTGCTACTCAGAGATCAAAAGAACATACATGCAAAGACATAGATACATCTCAAATGTGTTATGCTAAATGAAAGAAGCCAAATTAAAAAAAAACCTTCATACTATATGATTCCATTACTTTGATTGTTTGGAAAATTGAAAACTACCAGGTACAGAAAACCAATCAGTAGTTGCCAGGGACTAAGAGTGAGGGGAGGCAATTGTCTGTATGTAATGGGGCACAAGGGAATGTTGAATGTTGATAGAAATGTTTTAAATCTTTATTGTGATGGTGATCATGTAACTGTACATACTTCTCAAAATGCATAAAACTCTATACCCAAAAAGGGTGAATTTATTTACTACAACACTGTATCTCAGTAATCCTGACCCCTTGAAGCAACAAAAACAAAACTTATTTATTTATAATCATTTATTCTCACAGATCTGCTGGTCATTTGGAGAAATTTTGCTTCAGATTGAATTACCAAGAAGTCTCTGCTTTCTATTGTTCATTTACTCGTAACCAATGTGCTAGCTTGGGCATATGTCCTATTTTGGGGTAGGCATTATTAAAGTTCCTGCTTTCATAAGTTCTCCTGCCATCTCACTAGCTAAAGCAAACACTTCAAGAGCCTAAAGTGAATGATAGGAGATAAAATTCATGAAAATGCAAAATTGCACAGCAAAGGCCTAGATACGGGGAAGGGTGAAGAAGTACTGCCAGCAATTCAATACCTAAGCCAAATTGGTCATGCATGATTCTAAGGAGCCAATGGTGAATTCTATGTTTTGGATGTAATTTGCCACAACTCATGTTGAAATTTGACTCCCAATGTGGCAATGTTGGAAGGTGGGGCCTAGTGGAAGGGGTTTGAGTCATTGGAGCAGATCCTTCATGAATAGATTAATGCCATCTTGTGGAGTTCTCATTCCAGTGGATTAGTTACCATGAGAGTGTGTTGTTCCTCCTTATGTTTGATCTCTTTGCACATGCCTGCTTGCCTTTCTACTTGTCTACCACAACTTGAAGCAGCACATGGCCCTCACCAGAAGCCAAACGTTGCCTGTACCATACTCTTGAACTTTCCAGCCACCGAAATTGTGAGTTAACTAAACCTCTTTTCTTATAAATTACCCAGTGTTAGATATTATGTTATGGCAACACAAAACAAATGAAGACAGTAAATAAGGGTTGTCATCAATAATTAAATAACGGTGACATAAGCTAATTTCCCACAACCACACTAAGAGGTTGTAATGAAAACAAATATCAGGCCAAATTTTACCATACATACTGAGAGTTAGTGAATAAATATTCTTTAGAAGAAGGAAGAAAAGTTTATGTAACTTCTCCTTTCAGTGGGATAAGTTCTCATTTCCTTATCTCATTTTTTTTGGTACTGATCTGATGTTGCTTGAGCAGTTTACTTGAGTCAGGTATGGTAATATTCTAGATATAGGAGTCTGTACCCTTAGAGATGACATATAATTATCATCGGCCAATCAAAATCCTTCATGCCAATAGATGGACAAAGGATTGTTTAAAAATCAAGGCCAAAGCAGTTCTCTCAAGTTTGCAAGCTACAGAACTTGCTAGATGCATACAGTCTGTTCAATTAATGGTGCAGTGGTGCATTTAGACAATTATAATATGCCTAAAATATTTCAGCTAATCTACTTATTTTTATTATTGCTGGTTTTGCCATGAGACTTCACTTCCATATTCATTATGTTAATTAGCAAGACACTAATTTCACCAGTGAATCACTGTATCTAAAATTGAATTGTAAAATATGTGACCAGAAATAATGATTAATAAAATAATGAAATATGTGTATTTCTCCTGAAATGAGGCTTTTCTGAATAAAGAGCAAGTGACAATCCCTAAAATGTGAATCCCTGATTATAGCAATTGGCAACACCTAAGGTGTAGCTAGCCTAACATTAACAATACATATAAAAATCACAATGTCTATGCTGTAGTACTTCAAAGCAAATGATTCAGAAGATGTTTTTTGAGAGCCTCCAGCTAAACTGGTGTTCCAATACCAGAGCAGCTAGTAACTTTGCCCTAACGGGAAATCAAGTGAGGCTGAATGTGTGTGTCTGCAGTGTGCGTTTCTCAGGATACTTGCTTTATCTGACGGACAGCCTAATGCCTGGTTGTCTGACCCATGCCTAGTTTATGTCTGTCAGACCATCACTCCGCAGCTGGGAGACTGACCTTGTGTTCTCCCCACATCCTCAAGAAAACCAGGCCTGGGGAAGCCCCTAATTCTTCAGATGGAAGGCACAAATTAAATAGACCAACCCAATAAAAACAAGTTTAAAGATTTTACTTACAGATCCTGAGCAAGGAGGATGCTGTAAGTTGGGAGAGTAGTCTTCCCTCCGTAGGGCCTGTGAGGCAGTAATGAAGAGTCAAGCAAAGAGAGAGAGCCAGAGGGACAGAGAGAGACAGAACGAACCAGTGGTATATGTAAGGGAATAGGGTGTGGATCATTTTAAGTTCTCAGGCAAATGCCTGAATGGTCCCTTTAAATGGCAGGAAAGTGGGGAGCCCAACATGCAAGGCAAGAGAGATGCGTCTAAGTTCTTGGTCTTTAGCCACCAGCTTGAGCCCATTTGTTTGTGGTTAGAACTGGAATGGTGACTAAGCTTTGTCTCTGGTATGAGAAAGTGAAACTTTTATTCAAAATGGATGCCAAGGCAACATAAAATTATAAGCATTAGCTACAAAATGTTTATATCAGTATTATTACAAAATAAATATCCAACAATAGAAGAATAAATTAAGTCATATTCCCGTAATACAGTATATAATATTTTGAATATTACAAAACAAAGAATACACAGATACATTGATTGAAAGAAGCCTGTCGATTCAATTAATATGAAGTTCAAAAATTGGTAGACGTAATTTGTGGTGATAGATATTTGCGGTGGGTTGAGAGTGGTATCGACTGCAAAGTGAGAATGAGAAAACCTTCTGGGTGATGGGAATATTCTTTATCTAAGCACAGGTGACTATTTCCAATGTATATCCATACATAAAACATTATCAAGCAGTTCACTTATAGCTAAAATATTTTGAGTAAATTACATAACACTAATATAAAACTATTTACCTGTAATATCAAGTCCAGTTCTGTTTTCAGTGGCCACATATGTATATAATAAATATATGAATATAAATTAGACAGAGAAGCAGCTATGCCTTCAGAACCATATTCTGGAATTCACGGGAATATTGGAAAGCTGTTCTCACCATCCACCTATCTACATCTTCCCCCCCTGCCTCTTTCTTGACTGCAGTTATATTTGATGAACTTGTCATCCTGTAAGTAGCAATACAAATACCGACTTCTTTGTAGTTATATCTGACTATTCTCAAATCTCTTACCCATCAGAATTGATTGTCTCAAACTCCGTGTTCTTGTAGTGATTTTTTAACATAATTTTGTCAGGTTAATTATTTATTAAGAGGTTTTTTTTCATATGTGCTTACTCCCTCAAAAGATTATGAAGGTCTAGAATTGTATCTGACATACAATTTTCATCCTCCAAAACAGAGACTGTGCCTGCACATGATCCTGTTTGTATTCAAAAAACAAATTATTTCTCTCTTCACCTTACAGAAACTCACAGAAATGGTTACTCTTTTGAGTTTATGAGTCTACTCTCTGTGTTCTATGGTGACAGAAAACTGAGCTTTTGTTTTTCAATGATATTTACTTTGGTTATGAATATCTTCATTGTACTATGGTAGGCATCATTTAGTAGGCTATCTATTTGTCTTCACTGGAATCCTTCCAGTTCTTTTACTATTAATGCCTTATGTCAGAAAATCTTCATCAATTGCCTAAACAGTAGTGATGGCCTCCTAATTGATTGCTCTGTATCTAATCTACCCTCAACTGCCGTAACCTTCATGAGCTCTACAAACTATTCTTAACGCTACAGACTAAAGATCTTTCTAAAGTGGTTGCTGAACTAAATGACCTTCCTACTTATTCCCATAGTAGCACTTATAACAACATATCCTACCTTTTTGTTGCTTGTCTACATTCAGCAACACATAATAATTCAGATAAGGAACTGTGTTTTCTTTAATAATCTATACCTGTGATAATTCCCAGTGTCTATTGTTGCCATCTTTATGTTCATGAGTATCCAATGTTTAACTCCCATTTATAAGTGAGAACATGCAGTATTTGGTTTTCCATTCTATCAGAAGGGGGAAAGAGGGCAGGGGACAAGGACTAAAAAACTAACTGTTGGATACTGTGTTCACTACCTGGGTGATAGCGGCATTCATACTCCAAATTCTCAGCATCACCCAATATACTCATGTAACAAGTCTATAAGTGTATTCTCTGAATCTAAAATGAAAGTAGAAATTATAAAAAAGAAAAATATATTCTATACCTAGCATATAGTACAAGGCTGAAACAGAGTAGATGCCCATGAGTTGAATATATGAATAAATAAAAAGGCTTTTGATTTTCCACATGCAATCAGTCCCACACATCATCTAAATCTGTACAGAGAAGTCTTCTTGAATCTATTTCATATATATATATATAACTTTATATAAAGAATTAACTTAAAATATAACTTAATAAGTTGTATCATTATAACTTATTAAGTTATATGTGTAACTTATTCCATATATTTCTATCTTTCTATATGTTAATGCATATGTGCAATTGTGCACTTTGATCTTAACTTTTCATTAGTTACTATGCCATTTAATCAATTATTCCTATGTCACTTCATATTAAAAGTTTTTTTACAAATGTATCAGGACGTTTTTGGTGAACAATCTATCAGTTGTACCTTTTATATACACTTACATAATAATATACTAAGTAAATACTATATACAATAATCACATATTATTAAAATGATTGTTTAGTAATTACTGTAACTAATAAAAGTTTACCATGTTTTAAAATTTGGTCATTTGCTATTTAAGTAGGGTTTAATTTAAAAAATTAAATCGAGAATTCCACCGAACAGGAGAAGTTTACACCTACTATATAGCCCCTTCTAATCTCTCAGGTGCCTCCCGCAATAAATATCTTTTCTTATGGGATTTCATTATTTAAAGAATAAAACAACTAACCATAAAGTTACAATGTTGAAGAGTGGAAATATGAGTGATCCTTTTCCACTTACATACAAGTGGATTATTTGATGGCTGATTTAGCACAGAGGTTGAAACTCCATTGGGAATGTGGATAACTCGTTTCTCAATTAAGACAATGAAAATGAAATATGATGTGGTTGATCGATAGGAGGAAACAGCTATTCCTATAACTTAAAATGTTTTATGGCATACCATTTATAATTCAATACCAAAACCCTGAGAAGAATAATGAAAATATCGTAAGGCACACTGAGTTCCTTAAAAACAAGGATTGCATAATCAAAGGCATATTAAGACAGCAACAGCTGAAAAGATGTTCTAAGATGTTATTTCAGGAAAAATACTGTTCTTTCATTATCTTAACAAAACATGAGTAGCCCCTGCTGATTTGAGCACCAAGTCATGATTTTTCCAAAAATGAAATGCTGCTTTGACTTGATTATTCAAAATTATGATTTGGAAGAGGGCATGCTAGTCAGAAGCTTATAATGGCTACAGAAGAAGAAAGAGGAGAAGCCATAGAATATTGTGACTCTGAAATAAATGGATGAAAATCAATCTTCTTAAACATTTTCTACTCCCAAAGGAACCATTTCACAGTGTCTATCAAACAACAGATAAAAGTTTGGAAACACACATAACACTTGCTTCCTCAAAAATAGCAATAAATTCTTTGTCAAATTCTATAGCAGTCATTCCATAGAATTTCTTTGATTGTACTTCATTCAGTATTTTGTATATCTTCATATACAAAAACATACACATTTTAAGAAGAGATACATTTGCTCTGAATAATGCCTTTCTTTCCATATTTTCACTTTGATATTTTTTATACCTTCTAAAGCAGAAGACGTTTGGTCAGCTTTGCCAAGAGATACAAATAGTTAAAGTAAAAGAACAGCTGGCTACTTTTCAATAACTGGTGGTAAGCAAAGCTGGTTAGCAAGCATGCTGTTAATCTTCCTGGGCTGGCGGTACATGTTTGCCAGTAGCTCCAATGAGTCTGCTACCATTAAGCATCTTTAACCACTGTGGTGCAACCAAAGCAGGTGGTGGGTTATTCTTTCTCAAAGGCAAAAACATAAACTTCAAATATAAACCAAAACATTTAATCATTTCTGAATATTATAACTCCCTGGTTTCCTACAAATAGAAATGCAAAACCTTATTTAAACTGGTCTTTAATCTATAAAAAATTCTCTTCAAGAATGTGAAAGTGAGCCTAAGGAGAAAGAACATGAAGGCAAAATAGACTCCTCTAATGTGCAGAGCAACTGTACATAATGTCAAGAATGCAAAAATAGGATCAGTGCCTTGGTGAGAGTTCTCACACAGCTGGGTGAACCCATGCAGAATTCTTCTGAGCCATATTTTCCTTTTCTGCACAGCCATTATTAATAGCCTTGGAGAGTTTACCTCACCCTCTGTCTGTTCTGGGTCTCAGAAACGCAAGTCTACACCTGCAGGAACACAGTGGGTTCAGAGTAAACAGTTTATGTTTCATTATTAGCTCCATCTCTTATTTCCTGTGCAAATGTGATCAAAGTACTTAACTTCTTTGTGCTTTGTTTCATCATTGGCAAAAAAAAAAAAAGGATAAAAATTGCACACATATAAGTACAATGCAGTCATTAATGGTACAGGTTCTGGAGCTAAACTATTTGGATTTAAATCCTGGCTCTGGTATTTGTTAGCTGTGTTACCCTGAACAAGTTACTGTATCTTTCTGTGCCTCAGAGCTTTTTGTCATGTGTAAAATGGATAATCTTTATAAAATAGGGATTTATGGATATTTTATTAAATTTTGTAACATTTTAAAGTGATGTTTGCCATGTAAGAACTATTCAATACATATTAGCTACTCTTTTTGTTATTATTAATGTCATTAGTATTGAAATTTCTGAATGGGCTTCCAATAAACAAAATCCTTTATCCACAGATTATGAAAAAGGTAAATGAAACAAAAAGTAAATATGGAGAACACAATATTGTTTTTATTACTAACTTTTGGCCTGAGGGCTTAGTAACTCATCCTGAACGCTAGTTAAACTGATTGACAAGCCACTACTCCCACCTCAAAGTAGCTTCCACATGAGGCGGCACCTGCAGAAACTTATATTATAAAGAGGATTAAGGAATCTCTGCCTTCTGCAGCTATAACCCCTTTCAAGAAGAAGAGACTGTAGCTAAAGAAATAGATCTTCCTAAATTTGCCTTTATGACAAGTCATTCAACCTCCCCAAAGGCAAAATGAATAAAGACTGCAGGGGAACCCTAGGTCATAACAATGGAGCATTATTTGCAGGAAGGAAACAGGAAGCGGAAAGAATCTTCCCAAATGACATTGTTGTCGTCATCATCATTATTATCCACACCATCACCAAAGGTGCCTCTACGAAGAGGTGCCTAGAACAGAGCATTTCCTTTTTCCTCAATAACTTTTTAAAAATTATTTTGTATTCCTTTTATTCATGTATGTATTACACTAAAAGCTAGAGAACTTAAATGTCACTGGTCCCTTAGTCAAGTGACAAGCTCCCTTTTAGTATGTGTGCTTGCAAATACTCCCAAATTGGATTAGGAGTTATTTATCATCATTCAGAAAGATTAGTTAATATGCAGTTACTATGTCTCTTTTGCTAGGCCAACAAATTTGCCTTCTGCTGTACTGAAATAGGGATATGATCATAATCATTTGTTCAGATTGTTGGGAAAGGAGCTTTCCACATACTCTTGTCAAATGTCATAGAAATAGTTCACCTTATTTGGTGGGAAAAGGAGATAATAAAATCAATATGAAGCATCTGAAAAATAACAATGTACATCAAAATAAAAGGCCATTCACTAACAATAAACAACTCAAAAATAAATTAGAATAACATGTGAAAATTAAGACATTCAGAATAGTCAAAAATATCCTGAGAATGAGCAAAGTGGAATGACTCAATTCTGAATTTTAAAGTTTACCACAAAGCTATAATAATGAAGAAGGTATGGTCATGACATAAGAATATATAGAGAGATCAGTGGAATAGAAGGAAGATCTCAGAAATAGTCCCTCACGTTTATGGTCAATTAATTTTCAACAAAGGTGCCAAGAAAATTCAACAGGAAGAAATAGCCTTTTAAAAATCAGTGCCGGGACAATTGGCTATCAATATGCAAAAAGATGAATTTGTACAAGGCAAATAGCCTAATTAAAAAATGGGCAAAGGATTTAGATACATATCTCTCCAAAGACAACAGAAAATGGCTAATAAGGATATGAAAAGATGTTCAACATCATTATCTATCCAGGAAATTTAAATCAATCCCATAATAGGAAACTATTTTTCACCCACTCTGATGTCTATAATCAAAGAAACAAACAATAACAAATGTTGGCAAGCATATGGGAAAATTGAAACTCTCATACCTTGCAAATGGGAATCTAAAATGGTAATCCACTTTGAAAAATAGTTGGACAGTTTCTTAAAATGTTTAATTGTTTTACCGTTTGACCCAGCAATTCTACTCCTAAGTATCAAATAAATACATGGGAATAGTCACAACAGCATCATTCAAAAATTGCTAAAAATTTGAAACAATGTAATTTTCACTAATTGGTAACTGGATAAGCAATATTTGGCATATCTACACAGTGGAATACTATTTAGCTATAAGCAGGAACAAATACAGATGCATACTGTAACATGAATGAACCTCAAAAACATTATGCTTAGTGAAAGAAGCCAGAACAAACGAACATATATTGAATGATTCCATTCATATGAAATGTCCCAAAATCCCAAATCTATATATTGAGGTGGTGGATTAGTAATTGTCTAGGACTGGGAGGTAGAATGGGGAATGACTTTAAACAAACATGAGATTTCGTTCTAGGATGATACAAAAGTTCTAAAATTACATTATGGTAGAGTTTGTAAAACTTATAAAATATATTACAACTCATTGTACATTTATAATGCATGAATTTTATGATATATAAATTGTATCTTAATAAAGCTTTTCCAAGAAAAGAAAGGAACATTTTCCTAAAGTGTGAGAATGAAGCATACCTTTGAAAATTATTTCCTTCAAGTTACCCATTTGCTTAGTGATTATAAAGTGGTTTCATATCTATTATTTAATTTTTTGTTTACAACAATTCCTTGTAATAAAAAATATTATTTCTGTTTTACAGAGGAAATTGACTCTAAGAAGTCAATTTATCTGCCATGGTCTTAAACTAGGTAGGTTGCACTAAAACCGAATTTAATTTTGTTTTAATCCAAAATCATCTAACATTTTGTTAGTGAATATTGTTCTGTGGCTCAAATGCAATATAACTTTGTTTGTCCCCCATGCAAGAATTCAAAGCACATGCTCTTGGTCAGGGATTCAGAGACCAGACTCCTTACATCTTGTGGATTCACTATTCCCTAAAACCTCATTATCATCTCATTTGCTGGAAAAGGAAAGAGAGCATGGAGGGTGTTTTACAGCCTTTGCCTGGGGAAGACACACCTTGTCTCCTAACATGTCATTGGCTAGAATTCAGTCACATGACTACACCTAACTGCAAGGGCAGCTGGGAAGTACCAACTAGAGGTGGGCCATAAAATAAGAGGATAATGAATTTTGGTAAAAAGCTAGCAGTCTCTGCACGGAAATGTAACCTTTAAGAAAATTTGACTGCTACCTGTGTTCTGAAATGGCAAGTTTAAGGTCAAATCTATCTAATGCATTCACATATTCTTATAAAATTAACTGAAGATAAAGTTTAGCTATAAAGAAGTAATCAGAAACCTAAACATTCATTCTATGTTTCTAACTGTGCTTATTACAAACATGACGCAAATCAAGTTCCTTTTACAATTCCTTGAGTAACCAGGAATTACATGGTTCTAAGTTAACAGTGCTCAAGCACTGACCCAATCACCATTTGCCATTTCACAGTTCAGTTCTGCAATTTATATGCTATGCAATTTGGACATGTTATTTAATGCCTGTAAGTTTCAGATTCTCCAACTGAAGAAAAGCAATAATACACCCAAGTCAACCATAAAAACCCTAAAAGAAAACCTAGGCAATACCACTCAGACATAGGCATAGGCAAGGACTTCATGACTAAAACACCAAAAGCAATGGCAACAAAAGCCAAAATTGACAAATGGGATCTAATTAAACTAAAGAGCTTCTGCACAGCAAAAGAAACTACCATCAGAGTGAACAGGCAACCCACAGAATGGGAGAAAATTTTTACAATCTACCCATCTGACAAAGGGCTAATATCCAGAATCTATGAAGAACTCAAACAAATTTACAAGAAAAAAATCAAACAACCCCATCGAAAAGTGGGTGAAGGATATGAACAGACACTTCTCAAAATAAGACATTTATGCAACCAACAGACCTATGGAAAAAAGCTCATCATCACTGGTCATTAGAGAAATGCAAATCAAAATCACAATGAGATACCGTCTCACACCAGTTAGAATGGCGATCATTAAAGAGTAAGGAAACAACAGGTGCTGGAGAGGATGTGGAGAAATAGGAACACTTTTACAGTGTTGGTGGGACTGTAAACTAGTTCAACCATTGTGGAAGACAGTGTGGCGATTCCTCAGGGATCTAGAACTAGAAATACCATTTGACCCAGCCATCCCATTACTGGGTATATACCCAAAGGATTATAAATCATGCTGCTATAAAGACACATGCACAGGTATGTTTATTGTGGCACTATTCACAATAGCAAAGACTTGGAACCAACCCACATGTTGAACAATGATAGACTGGATTAAGAAAATGTGGCACATATACACCATGGAATAGTATGCAGCCATAAAGAATGAGGAGTTCATGTCCTTTGTAGGGACAGGGATGAAGCTGGAAACCATCATTCTCAGCAAACTATTGCAAGGACAGAAAACCAAACACCGCATGTTCTCAGTCATAGGTGGGAATTGAACAATGAGAACACTTGGACACAGGGTGGGGAACATCACACACCGGGGCCTGTTGTGGGGTTGGGGGAGCGGGGAGGGATAGCATTAGGAGATATACCTAATGTAAGTGACGAGTTAATGGGTGGGGCACACCAACATGGCACATGTATACATATGTAACAAACCTGCATGTTGTGCACATGTACCCTAGAACTTAAAGTATAATTAAAAAAAAATACACCCAAGTCTTCAAGAGTTATCAGGAAGATTAAATATATGTAGAACATTAGCTGATATAGTAGAAATTTATTAAATGCTACTCTTCAGCTGCCCTTTACTATAAGGTCCTAGAAGACTCTATTACTATGATTTGGTGATAAAAGTTCTAAAACAATTTACTTCCCTTATTCCTGTGGTATATATTCTTTCAGCTACAACTTATTTTATTAATATGCATGACAATTACACATATTTTCTTCTTTTTCTTTTCCTTCTGAGTAATTAACTCAGTACCTGTCTTATTCTATGCACTTTAAAATGATGGTTTCAATCATATGAAGTCACACGAGTCTTGCTGAAAAGATTGGCACATCGCCATTTGAACACAACTCTTCTATCTTTAAGATAGATCTCTGGCTGGGAGGTTTATGACTACTCATTTTGAGCTCCTCATTGTTTGCAGACAGGTGCTGTTCTTCATTTCACTGATGCAAGAAAAGTATATTAGTTCTCTGTGCTGTGACTTTCACCTGCTTCACCTCCTCTCCCAAGAGAAATGTCAGAAAGAAATCTTCACTTTTCATTGAATAAGCTGACAAGAACAGGGTAGTGAAATGCAACTTCTTAGATAAAAAAGAAAGATAATAATAATAGATGTTTCTGGAAAAGTTTTATTTCATTTTATTTTTGAATTTTGGCTTTCCAAAATTCCTTAATAGGCAAACAAAATAACAAATTACATATGAATAACAGAAAATCAATCTGGAGCCAAATCAGTGTCACACATCAATGGTCTCTAAACGGTGAACAGCTTGTCAAATATGGAATGTCCACTCACCATCCTATACCTACTGAATCAGAAATTTTAAGCATTAGAGTCTAGTTTGAGAACCCAAAGTTGGCATTTTTTGTACTCTTCATAATTTGAACCATATAAAATTGTTAAAACTTGACAATATTTTATGTACAAAGTGTCAACTTTATAATAGTTCCACCTAATATTTAGCTCAGTCACATGAGTTTAGTTTTCAAATTTCTCTGGGTGACTTTCTGAAAAACATATATTCCCAGGTCTGGCCTAAAATCTACTAAATTAGAATTCTAGAGCAGGAGATTCTGCTGCTCTAGAACCCTCAAGAAACTATCATTTGAAAGTATAAGTCCTTTTTCAGGTATAAGGTTGTAGAGGTTTGGAAAAGGAACATCATGGTGATGCCTCTGTTTGTGAATAAAGAGAAGTAAATTATAATTTTTTTTACATTTAGAATTGGGAAACAACAACTGCTTACAAATCAAGTCCTTATATATATAACTGACAATCTGGAAAATTAAGCACTAAGGTGAAATTTAAAGATGTACTTAATATTTATATAATGAACCAGAGTAACATGTACTTTATGAACATCCTGATCATATCTTGCGTGAATTTATGACCACAAATCTGAAGGAGAAAATTTTCCACATTAATTCTTAACTGTTCCTGCTTTGGAATTAGATGCATGATTATGTGTCTGTTGCACCGGGAGAAGACTGAGTAGAGTTTGGCTGGACAGGAATTCAGGTTATGTGGCTCTGACCCAATGGCCCCCTGAATGGCTCAATATTTATTTGTCTCACTCATGCTTGTTTTGACCCTTGGTTCTCTGCTCTCTGACTGCAATCGGCTACTCCACACCCAATGCATTTACACACACACACACACACACACACACACACTCTCTCTCTCTCTCTGTCTCTCTCACAGACAGCCCAGTCTGACATGATCCGTACCTAGCTCTCTGTCATTTGTATGTTTCCTTTGGATTATGTTTGTCCAAATGCCTTTGGAATATCTGTACTTGAATATCATAGGACTAGGAATTTGCTTAAGTCTGAAATTATTTGTGTAATGAGAAGGCAATATTGCAGTGTACATACCTGGAATATTTTCTACATATTTGCTAACCAATTGTTTATTTTTTTAAATTCAAGCCCCTAATTCTGATAATGTTATTGGTAGGGTGCTGGTGGACTTAACATGACTGGTGGATTTAGAGTAAGCCTGAAAATGAATGAATACAGTTCTATCAGAAATATTTTAGTTTCCTCTGGAATAAATCAATTTGGTTTAGGGTAAAATTTCCATTTCACTCCTGATTCAGCTCAGTCAGTGTCTAGGTCAAAGCCCTGTTATCCAAACTCAGGCAGAGTTTTGTGAAGGGTCTTCAGTGGCCTAGAGGTGTGGGTGGGGGAAAGTTACCTTTCATCCTCTGCTATCCAGATCTTTTGAGCTTCCCCTACTCTTAGCAACCATCTAGGGACAGGAGATATACAAGACAATCAATATGATGTCAGAACTCCAATGTGGAACATTTGTAGGACTTCAAGTTTTTGCTGCCAAGAAAAGCAAAAGCAAAAAAGCAAACAAAAAAACCACCTTTAATTATTATTAGCCCTCTCTGCTGCTGGGGACCAGATGCTGGCTCTGTTGGGAGGGACATCTGTTGTTCTCAGGGCACTGCATGGGTGAAGTGAAATGAGGGGAACAACCTCCTGCACAGACACATCTCTGCCCTACACTTACCCATAGTGTATTATCTGGCCCTCCACCCACAGACTCCTCCGCCTAAGCCTCAAACTCTGATGTGCAGCTTTGTAGGGATGCCTTCAAGATGGTTTAACCCAAACCACGTAAACTGACATGTTCTTCATCCACCAGAAACACCAGTGTCTTTGCCAGCCTCAGTGGTGGGAATTAAGGTTACCTCAGACACTACTTCTCTTAATTCTTAATTCAGCTACCATCTCTCTTATTGTCCCCACACCTTAGCAGCATAAAGAGGATCCATCAGCCCTGTGACTTCAGTTTTCTTATTGGAGTCAAATCTGAGTTTCTTCTTATTCAGCACAGGTGAGAGAGCCCCAGTTGCAACATTTTTTGATTCCACATATCAGTAAGATCATGTAGTATTTGTTTTTCCATGCATTTCTTGTTTTGCTTAGCATATGATTCTCCAGTTTCATCCAAGTCATTGCAAATGGAAGGACCCCCTTTTTTTAAAGGCTAAATAATATTCCTCTGTGTGTGTGTGTGTACATAACTTTTTATTCACTCATCCATACATGGACAGATATTTGTGTAGTTTGCATATCTTGGCTATTATGAATAATAGTGTGATGAACATGGAAGAACAGATATCTTTCCGAGGTAGTGATTTCATTGACTTTATGTATACACCCAGAAGTGGGATTGCTTGATCATATGTAGTTCTATTTTTAGTTTTTGAGGAAACTTGATACTGTTTTCTATAATGGCAGTACCAATTTACTTTCCCACCAATAGCATGCACAGGGTCCCTTTTCTACACACCTTTACCAACAGTTAAAATCATTTGCTTTTTGTTAGTAGGCATCCTAACAGGTGTCAGCTGACATCCCGTGTTTTCATTTTCCTTTCCCATGATAATCTTTGACAAACCTTATAAAAACAAGCAATGGGGAAAGGATTCCCTATTCAATAAATGCTGCTGGGATAACTGGCTAGCCATATGCAGAAGATTGAAACTGGACTCCTTCCTTATGCCATACAAAAAAATTAACACAAGATGGACTAAAGACTTAAATGTAAAATCTGAAACTATAAAAACCCTAGAAGACAACTTAAGCAAAGCATTCTGGACCTAGGAATGGGCAAAAATTTCATGATGAAGAACCCAAAAGCAACTGAAACAAAAGCAAAACTTGACAAATGGGATCTAATTAAACTAAAGGGCTTCTGCACAGTAAAGGAAACTATCAACAGAGTGAACAGACAACCTACAGAATAGAAGAATTTTGGCAAACTATGCATCTGACAAAGGTCTAATATCCAGAATCTATGAGGAACTTAAATTTACAAGAAAAAAACAACCCTATTAAAAAGTGGGCAAAGGATATAAATAGACACTTCTCAAAAGAACGCTTACATTCAAACAACAATCATATGAAAAAAAGCTCAACATCACTGATCATTAGAGAAATGCAAATAAAAACCACAATGAGAAAACATCTCACTCCAGTCAGAATAGCTATTATTAAAGAGCCAAAAAATAACAGATGCTCGTGAGGTTGTGGAGAGAAAGGAACTCTTATATGTCATTGATGGGAATGTAAATGAGTTTAGCCATTGTGGAAGACAGTGTGGTGATTTCTCAAAGACCTAGAAACAGAAATACCATTCAGCCCAGCAATCCTATTACTGGGTATATGCCCCAAAGCATATAAATCATTCTATCATAAAGACACACACAGACACAGACACACACACACACATTGATTGCACACTATTCACAATAGCAAAGACACGGAATTTGCTAGACTGGATAAAGAAAATGTGGTACATATATACTGTATTAGTCTGTTTTCATGCTGCTGGTAAAGACATATCCAAGACTGGGCAATTTACAAAAGAAAGAGGTTTAATGGACTTACAGTTCCACATGGTTGGGGAGGCCTCAAAATCATGGTGGATGGGAAGAAGGAGCAAGTCACATCTTACATGGATGGCAGCAGGCAAAAAGAGAGAGCTTGTGCAGAGGAACTCCTCTTTATGAAACCATCAGATCTCATGAGACGTATTCACCTTCATGAGAACAGCATGGAAAAGATGCACCCCCATGATTCGATTAGCTCCCACAGGGTCCTTCTCACAACACATGAGAATCATGGGAGCTAAAATTCAAGATGAGATTTGGGTGAGTCCACAGCCAAACCATATCTACACCATGGAAAACTATGTAGCCTTAAAAAGGAATGAGATCATATCCTTTGCAGGAACCTGGATGCAGCTGGAGGACATTATTCTTAGCAAACTAACATGGGAACAGAAAACTAAATACCATATGTTCTCACTTATAAGTGACAACTAAATGATGAGAACACATGGACACAGAGAGGGGAACAGCACACACTGGGGCCTCCATGATGTTAGTGGTGGGAGGATGGAGAGGATCAGGAAAAATAACTAATAGGTACCAGACTTAATAACTGGGCAAAGAAATAATCTGTATGACAAACCCTCATGACACAAATTTACCTATATAAGAAACCTGCCATGTATCCCTGAATTTAAAAAGTTAAATTTAAAACAGTAAATAAAAAGTTAAGGAAATAAAATGCAGAACAAAAAAATCTGATTTATGCATGTTCATTTTTGTATACAGCAAGTTTACTGAATTTGTTTATTAGCTCTGTGTTTTCTGGTGATGTCTTTAGGGTTTTCTATGTGTAGAATCACATCATCTGCAAACAGTAATCATTTTACTTTTTCTTATTTTATTTACATGTCTTTTTTCTTGTCTGATCTCTGTGGCCATTTCTATTTTAAAAACTATTTTAAAAACAAGTGGCAAGAGTAGATTTTTTTTATGCACTGGATCTTAGGGAAAGAGTTTTTTTTCCCATTGATTATGATGTGAACAATGGGCTTTTCATAAACGTCCTTAATTATATTGAGGATAGCTTCTTCTATACCAGTTTTTGAGGATTTTTTTTAATCATGAATGTAGATTGAACTTTGTCAAATGCTTTATTTTACATCTGTTGAAATGACCATGTAGTTTTCTTTTAATCTTTTGTTCTGTTAACATGGTGTATCACAGTGATTGACTTGCATATTTTATTTATTTTTTTATTTTTAAATTTTTTGTGGGTACATAGTAGGTGTATATACTTATGGGGTACATGAGATGTTTTGGTACAGGTATAAATGCAAAACAAGCACATCATGGAGAATGGGATATCCATGCCCTCAAGCATTTATCCTTTGAGTTACAAGCAACACAGTTACACTCTAAGTTTTTTTAAATATACAATTATTATTGACTATAGTCACCCTTGTGCTATCAAATACTAGATCCTTTTCCTTATTTGTAATTATTTTTTGTACGTGTTAATCATTGCCTCCACCCCCTACAGGCCCCCACTATCCTTCCCATCATCTAGTAACTATCCTTCTACTCTCTATGTCTGTGAGATTAATGTTTTGATTTTTAGATCCCACAAATAATTGAGAATGTGTAATGTTTGTCTTTCTGTGCCTGGTTTATTTCATGTAACATAACAACCTCTGGTTCCATCCATGTTATTGCAAATTGATGGATCTCATTTTTTATGGCTAAATAGTACTCCATTGTGTATATGTACATTTTATTTAACCATTCATCTGTTGATGGACACTTAGGTTGTTTCCAAGTCTTATCTGTTGTAAACAGTGGTGCAACAAACATAGGAGTGCAAATATCTCTTTGATAAACTGATTTCCTTTCTTTTAGGTATATACCCAGCAGTGGGATTGCTGGATCATATGGTAGCTCTAGTTTTAGTTTTTGAGGAGCCTCCATACTGTTCTCCATAGTGGTTGTACTAATTTACTGATTTGCATATTTTAAACCAAAGTCAGATCTCAGGGATAAATCCCACTTAGTCATGGCATACAATCTTTTTGATGTGTCATTGAATTTGGTTTGCTAATGTTTTATTGAGATATTTGCATCAATGTTTACAGGAGTTAGTGGTTTGTAGTAATCTTTTCTTGCAGTGTCTTTTCTGGCATTCATGTCAGGGTAATTTTGGCTCTATTAAATGAGTTTGGAAGTGTAACCTCTTCCTCTATTTTTTGAAAGAGTTTAAGGATTGGTATTAGTTCTTCCTTAATTATTTGATAGAATTTAGCCATTAAGTCATATAATACTGGGTATATTAGTCCGCTTTTGTGCTGCTGATAGAGACATACCCAAGACTGGGCAATTTACAAAAGAAAGAAGTTTAATGGACTTACAGTTCCACATAGGCTAGGGAAGCCTCACAATCTTGGTGGAGGGCAAGAAGGAGCAAGTCAGGTCTTACATAGATAACAGTAGGCAAAGAGAAAGAACTTGTGCAGGGAAACTCCCGTTTTTAAAACCATCAGATCTCATGAGTCTTATTCACTATCAAAAAAACAGCATGGGAAAGACCCACCCACATGATTCAGTGATCTCTCACGAGGTCCCTCCCACAACACATGGGAATTATGGAAGCCACAAGATAAGATTTGGGTGGGTACACAGAGCCAAACCATATCATTCTTCCCCTGGCCCCTCTCAAATCTCATGTCTTCACATCTCAAAACCAATTGTGCTGTACCAACAGTCTCTCAAAATCTTAACTCATTTCAGCATCAAGTAAAAAATCTACATTCCAAAGTCTTGTCTAAGGCAAGGCAAGTCCCTTCTGCTTATAAGCCTGTAAAATAAATTCAAGTTAGTTACTTCCTAGATACAATGGAGGTACAGGCATTGCATAAATACAGCTGTTCCAAATGGGAGAAATTGGCCAAAACAAAGGGGTTACAGGCCCCAGGCAAGTCTGAAATCCAGTGGGGCAATCAAATCTTAAAGCTCCAAAATGATCTCATTTGACTCCATGTCTCACATATAGGTCATGCTGATGCAAGAGGTGGGTTCCCATGGTCTTGGGCAGCTCTGCCCTTGTGGCTTTGCAGGGTATAGCCTCCCTCCTGGCTGCTTTCATGGGCTGGCATTGAGTGTCTGTGGCTTTTACAGGTGCATGGTGCAAGCTGTCAGTAGATCTAGCATTCTGGGGTCTGGAGAACAGTGGCCCTCTTTTCACAGCTCCACAAAGCAGTGTCCCAGTAGGGACTATGTATGGGGGCTCTGACCCCACATCTCTTGCACTGCCCTAGCAGAAGTTCTCCATGAGGGCACCACCCCTGCAGCAGACTTCTGCCTGGGCATCCAGGCATTTCCATACATCTTCTAAAATCTAGGCAGAGGTTTCCAAACCCCAATTCTTGACTTCTGTGCACTTGCAGGCTCAATACCACATGGAAGCTGCCGAGGCTTGGGGCTTACACCCCCTGAAGCCATGACTTCAGTTCTGTGTTGGCCTCTTTCAGCCATGGCTGGAGTGGCTGAGATGGAGGGCACAAAGTCCCTAGGCTGCACACAGGGACCCTGGGCCTGACTGACAAAACCATGTTTTCCTCCTAGGCCTCCAGGCCTGTGATGGGAGGACCTGCCATGAATACCTCTGACATGCCCTGGAGATATTTTCCCTGTTGTCTTGGGGATTAACATTTGGCTCCTCATTATGTATGCAAATACCTGCAGCAGACTTGAATTTCTTCTCAGAAAATGGGTTTTTCATTTCTATCACATATCCAGAATGCAAATTATCCAAACTTTTATGCTCTGTTTCACTTTTAAAACTGAATGCCTTTAACAGCACTGGAATCATCTTTTGAATACTTTGCTGCTTAGAAATTTCTTCTGCCAGATACCTTAAAACATCTCTCTCAAGTTCAAAGTTCCACAAATCTCTAGGACAGGGACAAAATGCCAACAGTCTTTGTGCTAAAACATGACAAGGGTCAGCTTTGCTCCAGATCCCAACAAGTTTCTCATCTCCATCTGTGATCATGTCATCCTGGATTTCATTTTCCATATCATCATCATGATTTTGGTCAAAGTCATTAAACAAGTCTCTAGGGAGTTCCAAACTTTCCACAGTTTCCTGCCTCCTTCTGAGCCCTGCAAACTGTTGCAACCTCTGTCTATTACCCAGTTTCAAAGTTGCTTCCACATTTTCAGGTATCTTTTTAGCAGTGTTGCACTCTACTAGTACCAATTTACTGTATTAGTCTGTTTTCATGCTGCTAATAAAGATATACCCAAGATTTGGCAATTTACAAAAGAAAGAGGTTTAACGGACTTACTGTTCCACAGGGCTGGGGAAGCCTCACAATCTTGGCAGAAGGCAAGAAGCAGCAAGTCATGTCTTACATGGATGGCAATAGGAAAAGAGAGATAACTTGTGGAGGGAAATGCCCATTTTTAAAACCATTGAATCTCGTAAGATTTATTCACTGTCATGAAAAAAGCATGGGAAAACCCACTCCCATGATTCAGTTATCTCCCACCACATCACTTCCAGAACACATGGGAATTATGGGAGCTACAAGATAAGATTTGGGTGAGGACGCAGAGCTAAATCATACCACTGGGCTTTGTTTGTTGAGAGGTTTCTGGTTACTATTTCAATTTCATATTTTCTTGTTGGTCAGGCTTTCTATTTCTTCTTGATTTTGTTTAAGCAGGTTGTATGCTTTTAAGAATTTATTCCCGAGGAGCCAAGATGGCCGAATAGGAACAGCTCTGGTCTACAGCTCCCAGCATGAGCGACGCAGAAGACTGGTGATTTCTGCATTTCCATCTGAGGTACTGGGTTCATCTCACTAGGGAGTGCCAGACAGTGGGCGCAGGTAAGTGGGTGTGTGCACAGTGTGTGAGCTGAAGTAGGGTGAGGCATTGCCTAACTTGGGAAGCACAAGGGGTCAGAGAGATCCCTTTCATAGTCAAAGAAAGGGGTGACAGACGGCACCTGGAAAATCGGGTCACTCCCACCCGAATATTGCGCTTTTCCGACAGGCTTAAAAAATGGCGCACCAGGAGATTATATCCCACACATGGCTCGGAGGGTCCTACGCCCAAGGAGTCTCGCTGATTTCTAGCACAGCAGTCTGAGATCAAACTGTAAGGCGGAAGCGAGGCTGGGGGAGGGGCGCCCGCCATTGCCCAGGCTTGCTTAGGTAAACAAAGCAGCCGGGAAGCTCAAACTGGGTGGAGTCCACTACAGCTCAAGGAGGTCAGCCTGCCTCTGTGGGCACCACCTCTAGGGGCAGGGCACAGACAAACAAAAAGACAGCAGTAACCTCTGCAGACTTAATTGTCCCTGTCTGACAGCTTTGAAGAGAGCAGTGGTTCTCCCAGCATGCAGCTGGAGATCTGAGAACGGGCAGACTACCTCCTCAAGTGGGTCCCTGACCCCTGACCCCCAAGCAGCCTAACTGGGAGGCACCCCCCAACAGGGGCACACTGACACCTCACACGGCCGGGTACTCCAACAGACCTGCAGCTGAGGCTCCTGTCTGTTAGAAGGAAAACTAACAAACAGAAAGGACATCCGCACCAAAAACCCGTCTGTACATCACCATCATCAAAGACCAAAAGTAGATAAAACCACAAAGATGGGGAAAAAACAGAGCAGAAAAACTGGAAACTCTTAAAAAGCACAGCACCCCTCCTCCTCCAAAGGAACGCAGTTCCTCACCAGCAACGGAACAAAGCTGATGGAGAATGACTTTGACGAGCTGAGAGAAGAAGTCTTCAGATGATCAAATTACTCCGAGCTATGGGAGGACATTCAAACCAAAGGAAAAGAAGTTGAAAACTTTGAAAAAAATTTAGAAGAATGTATAACTAGAATAGCAATACAGAGAAGTGCTTAAAGGAGCTGATAGAACTGAAAACCAAGGCTCAAGAACTATGTGAAGAATGCAGAAGCCTCAGGAGCCAATGCGATCAAGTGGAAGAAAGGGTATCAGTGATGGAAGATGAAATGAATGAAATGAAGCAAGAAGGGAAGTTTAGAGAAAAAAGAATAAACAGAAATGAGCAAAGCCTCTAAGAAATATGGGACTATGTGAAAAGACCAAATCTATGTCTGATTGGTGTACCTGAAAGTGACGGGGAGAATGGAACCAAGTTGGAAAACACTCTGCAGGATATTATCCAGGAGAACTTCCCCAATCTAGCAAGGTAGGCCAACATTCAGCTTCAGGAAATACAGAGAATGCCACAAAGATACTCCTCGAGAAGAGCAACTCCAAGACACATAATTGTCAGATTCACCAAAGTTGAAATGAAGGAAAAAATGTTAAGGGCAGCCAGAGAGAAAGGTCGGGTTACCCTCAAAGGGAAGCCCATCAGACTAACAGCAGATCTCTCCACAGAAACTCTACAAGCCAGAAGAGAGTGGGGGCCAATATTCAACATTCTTAAAGAAAAGAATTTCCGAAGATGGCCGAAGAGGAACAGCTCCGATCTACAGCTCCCAGCATGAGAGATGCAGAAGACGGGGGATTTCTGCATTTCCATCTGAGGTACCGGGTTCATCTCACTAGGGAGTGCCAGACAGTGGGCACAGCTCAGTGGGTGTGCGCACAGTGCGTGAGCCGAAGCAGGGCGAGGCATTGCCTCATTTGGGAAGTGCAAGGGGTCAGGGAGTTCCCTTTCCAAGTCAAAGAAACGGGTGATGGACGCACCTGGAAAATCGGGTCACTCCCACCCGAATATTGCGCTTTTCGGACTGGCTTAAAAAATGGCGCACCACGAGATTATATCCCGCACCTGGCTCAGAGGGTCCTACGCCCACGGAGTATCGCTGATTGCTAGCACAGCAGTCTGAGATCAAACTGCAAGGTGGCAGCGAGGCTGGGGGAGGGGTGCCCGCCATTGCCCAGGCTTGCTTAGGTAGTAAACAAAGCAGCCAGGAAGCTGGAACTGGGTGGAGCCCACCACAGTTCAAGGAGGCCTGCCTGCCTCTGTAGGCTCCACCTCCGGGGGCAGGACACAGACAAACAAAAAGACAGCAGTAACCTCTGCAGACTTAAATGTCCCTGTCTGACAGCTTTGAAGAGAGCAGTCGTTCTCCCAGCACGCAGCTGGAGATCTGAGAATGGGCAGACTGCCTCCTCAAGTGGGTCCCTGACCCCTGACCCCCGAGCAGCCTAATGGGGAGGCACCCCCCAGCAGGGGCACACTGACACCTCACACGGCAGGGTATTCCAACGGACTTGCAGCTGAGGATCCAGTCTGTTAGAAGGAAAACTAACAAACAGAAAGGACATCCACACCAAAAACCCATTGTACATCACCATCATCAAAGACCAAAAGTAGATAAAACCACAAAGATGGGGAAAAAACAGAACAGAAAAACTGGAAACTCTAAAACACAGAGCGCCGCTCCTCCTCCAAAGGAACGCAGCTCCTCACCAGCAACGGAACAAAGCTGGATGGAGAATGACTTTGACGAGCTGAGAGAAGGCTTCAGACGATCAAATTACTCTGAGCTACGGGAGGACATTCAAACCAAAGGCAAAGAAGTTGAAAACTTTGAAAAAAATTTAGAAGAATGTATAACTAGAATAACCAATACAGAGAAGTGCTTAAAGGAGCTGATGGAGCTGAAAACCAAGGCTCGAGAACTACGTGAAGAATGCAGAAGCCTCAGGAGCCGATGCGATCAAGTGGAAGAAAGGGTATCAGTGATGGAAGATGAAATGAATGAAATGAAGCGAGAAGGGAAGTTTAGAGAAAAAAGAATAAAAAGAAATGAGCAAAGCCTCCAAGAAATATGGGACTATGTGAAAAGACCAAATCTACATCTGATTGGTGTACCTGAAAGTGATGGGAGAATGGAACCAAGTTGGAAAACACTCTGCAGGATATTATCCAGGAGAACTTCCCCAATCTAGCAAGGCAGGCCAACGTTCAGATTCAGGAAATACAGAGAACGCCACAAAGATACTCGTTGAGAAGAGCAACTCCAAGACACATAATTGTCAGATTCACCAAAGTTGAAATGAAGGAAAAAATGTTAAGGGCAGCCAGAGAGAAAGGTCGGGTTACCCTCAAAGGGAAGCCCATCAGACTAACAGCAGATCTCTTGGCAGAAACCCTACAAGCCAGAAGAGAGTGGGGGCCAATATTCAACATTCTTAAAGAAAAGAATTTTCAATCCAGAATTTCATATCCAGCCAAACTAAGCTTCATAAGTGAAGGAGAAATAAAATACTTTACAGACAAGCAAATGCTGAGACATTTTGTCACCACCAGGCCTGCCCTAAAAGAGCTCCTGAAGGAAGTGCTAAACATGGAAAGGAACAACCGGTACCAGCCACGGCAAAATCATGCCAAAATGTAAAGACCATCGAGACTAGGAAGAAACTGCATCAACTAACGAGCAAAATCACCAGCTAACATCATAATGACAGGATCAAATTCACACATAACAATATTAACTTTAAATGTAAATGGGCTAAATGCTCCAATTAAAAGACACAGACTGGCAAATTGGATAAAGAGTCAAGACCCATCACTGTGCTGTATTCAGGAAACCCATCTCATGTGCAGAGACACACATAGGCTCAAAATAAAAGGATGGAGGAAGATCTACCAAGCAAATGGAAAACAAAAAAAGGCAGGGGTTGCAATCCTAGTCTCTGATAAAACAGACTTTAAACCAACAAAGATCAAGAGACAAAGAAGGCCATTACATAATGGTAAAGGGATCAATTCAACAAGAAGAGCTAACTATCCTAAATATATATGCACCCAATACAGCAGCACCCAGATTCATAAAGCAAGTCCTGAGTGACCTACAAAGAGACTTAGACTCCCACACATTAGTAATGGGAGACTTTAACACCCCACTGTCAACATTAGACAGATCAATGAGACAGAAAGTCAACAAGGATACCCAGGAATAGAACTCAGCTCTGCACCAAGCGGACCTAATAGACATCTACAGAACTCTCCAACCCAAATCAACAGAATATACATTTTTTTCAGCACCACACCACACCTATTCCAAAACTGACCACACACTTGGAAGTAAAGCTCTCCTCAGCAAATGTAAAAGAACAGAGATTACAACAAACTATCTCTCAGACCATAGTGCAATCAAACTAGAACTCAGGATTAAGAATCTCACCCAAAACCACTCAACTACATGGAAACTGAACAACCTGCTCCTGAATGACTACTGGGTACATAACGAAATGAAGGCAGAAATAAAGACGTTCTTTGAAACCAACGAGAACAAAGACACAACATACCAGAATCTCTGGGACACATTCAAAGCAGTGTGTAGAGGGAAATTTATAGCACTAAATGCCCACAGGAGAAAGCAGGAAAGATCCAAAATTGACACCCTAACATCACAATTAAAGGAACTAGAAAAGCAAGAGCAAACACATTCAAAAGCTAGCAGAAGGCAAGAAATAACTAAAATCAGAGCAGAACTGAAGGAAATAGAGACACAAAAAACCCTTCAAAAAATTAATGAATCCAGGAGCTGGTTTTTTGAAAGGATCAACAAAATTGATAGACCGCTAGCAAGACTAATAAAGAAAAAAAGAGAGAAGAATCAAATAGACACAATAGAAAATGATAAAGGGGATATCACCACTGATCCCACAGAAATACAAACTACCATCAGAGAATACTACAAACTCCTCTACGCAAATAAACTAGAAAATCTAGAAGAAATGGATAAATTCCTCGACACACACACTCTCCCAAGACTAAACCAGGAAGAAGTTGAATCTCTGAATAGACCAATAACAGGAGCTGAAATTGTGGCAATAATCAATAGTTTACCAACCAAAAAGAGTCCAGGACCAGATGGATTCACAGCCGAATTCTACCAGAGGTACAAGGAGGAACTGGTACCATTACTTCTGAAACTATTCCAATCAATAGAAAAAGAGGGAATCCTCCCTAACTCATTTTATGAGGCCAGCATCATTCTGATACCAAATCCAGGCAGAGACACAACCAAAAAAGAGAATTTTAGACCAATATCCTTGATGTACATTGATGCAAAAATCCTCAATAAAATACTGGCAAAACGAATCCAGCAGCACATCAAAAAGCTTATCCACCATGATCAAGTGGGCTTCATCCCTGGGATGCAAGGCTGGTTCAATATACGCAAATCAATAAATGTAATCCAGCATATAAACAGAGCCAAAGACAAAAACCACATGATTATCTCAATAGATGCAGAAAAAGCCTTTGACAAAATTCAACAACACTTCATGCTAAAAACTCTCAATAAATTAGGTATTGATGGGACGTATTTCAAAATAATGAGAGCTATCTATGACAAACCCACAGCCAATATCATACTGAATGGGCAAAAACTGGAAGCATTCCCTTTGAAAACTGGCACAAGACAGGGATGCCCTCTCTCACCACTCCTATTCAACATAGTGTTGGAAGTTCTGGCCAGGGCAATTAGGCAGCAGAAGGAAATAAAGGGTATTCAATTAGGAAAAGAGGAAGTCAAATTGTCCCTGTTTGCAGATGACATGATTGTATATCTAGAAAACCCCATTGTCTCAGCCCAAAATCTCCTTAAGCTGATAAGCAACTTCAGCAAAGTCTCAGGGTACAAACTCAATGTACAAAAATCACAAGCATTCTTATACATCAATAACAGACAAACAGAGAGCCAAATCATGAGTGAACTCCCATTCACAATTGCTTCAAAGAGAATAAAATACCTAGGAATCCAACTTACAAGGGATGTGAAGGACCTCTTCAAGGAGAACTACAAACCACTGCTCAAGGAAATAAAAGAGGATACAAACAAATGGAAGAACATTCCATGCTCATGGGTAGGAAGAATCAATATCGTGAAAATGGCCATACTGCCCAAGGTAATTTACAGATTCAATGCCATCCCCATCAAGCTACCAATGACTTTCTTCACAGAATTGGAAAAAACTACTTTAAAGTTTATATGGAACCAAAAAAGAGCCCGCATCGCCAAGGCAATCCTAAGCCAAAAGAACAAAGCTGGAGGCATCACACTACCTGACTTCAAACTATACTACAAAGCTACAGTAACCAAAACAGCATGGTACTGGTACCAAAACAGAGATATAGATCAATGGAACAGAACAGAGCCCTCAGAAATAACGCCGCATACCTACAACTATCCGATCTTTGACAAACCTGAGAAAAACAAGAAATGGGGAAAGGATTCCCTATTTAATAAATGGTGCTGGGAAAACTGGCTAGCCATGTGTAGAAAGCTGAAACTGGGTCCCTTTCTTACACCTTATACAAAAATCAATTCAAGATGGATTAAAGACTTAAACGTTAGACCTAAAACCATAAAAACCCTAGAAGAAAACCTAGGCAATACCATTCAGGACATAGCATGGGCAGGGACTTCATGTCCAAAACACCAAAAGTAATGGCAACAAAAGACAAAATTGACAAATGGGATCTAATTAAACTAAAGAGCTTCTGCACAGCAAAAGAAACTACCATCAGAGTGAACAGGCAACCCACAAAATGGGAGAAAATTTTCACAGCCTACTCATCTGACAAAGGGCTAATATCCAGAATCTACAATGAACTCAAACAAATTTACAAGAAAAAAACAAACAACCCCATCAAAAAGTGGGAGAAGGACATGAACAGACACTTCTCAAAAGAAGACATTTATGCAGCCAAAAAACATATGAAAAAATGCTCTCCATCACTGGCCATCAGAGAAATGCAAATCAAAACTACAATGAGATACCATCTCACACCAGTTAGAATGGCGATCATTAAAGAGTAAGGAAACAACAGGTGCTGGAGAGGATGTGGAGAAATAGGAACACTTTTACACTGTTGGTGGGACTGTAAACTAGTTCAACCATTGTGGAAGTCAGTGTGGTGATTCCTCAGGGATCTAGAACTAGAAATACCATTTGACCCAGCCATCCCATTACTGGGTATATACCCAAAGGACTATAAATCATGCTGCTATAAAGACACATGCACACGTATGTTTATTGTGGCATTATTCACAATAGCAAAGACTTGGAACCAACCCAAATGTCAAACTGGGTTAAGAAAATGTGGCACATATACACCATGGAATACTATGCAGCCATAAAAAATGAGGAGTTCATGTCCTTTGTAGGGACATGGATGAAATTGGAAATCATCATTCTCAGTAAACTATCGCAAGAACAAAAAACGAAACACCGCATGTTCTCACTCATAGGTGGGAATTGAACAATGAGAACACATGGACACAGGAAGGGGAGCATCACACTCTGGGGACTGTTGTGGGTTGGGGGAAGTGGGGAGGGATAGCATTGGGAGATATACCTAATGGTAGATGACGAGTTAGCGGGTGCAGTGCACCAGCATGGCACATGTATACATATGTAACTAACTTGCACATTGTGCACATGTATCCTAAAACTTAAAGTATAATAATAATAAATAAAAAAAACATTTTATTCCCTTAAGTTATCCAGTTTGTTGGCATATAATTATTCACAACAATCTCTTATTATGCTTTTTATTTCTGAGTCATTTGATGGTATGCCTATTCTTCAGTTCTGATTTGTGTCTTCTTTATTTCTTAGTCTAGCTAAGAATTTGTCTATTTTCTTTAAATAAAACCAACTGTTAGTTTTGTTGATTTTTACTTGAGTTTTTCTATTTGCTATTTGATTTATATCTGCCCTCATCTTTATATATTGCTTTGTTTTGCTAACTTTGAGTTTAGTTTTTTTAACTAATTATGTGTAGTATAGAATAGGGTTGTTTGAAATATTTCTATTTTTCATGAAGGTGTTTATCTCTTCAAACTTCCCTGTTAATACTACTTTTGCAAATCCTTTACATTTTGAAAAGTTTTGTTTTCATACTTATTTGTCTCTAGCTATATTTTAAATCACATTTAGATGTCCTCTATGACCCTGTGGTTCTTCAAGAGTATGTTTGTTTGTTTCCACGTATTTGTGAATTCTTATATTTTCCTGCTGTTACTGATTTCTAGTTTCATTCCACTGTGGTCAGGAAGATGCTGGGCATGATTTTGATCTTCCTAAACTTGTTAAGATTTCTTTGTAATCTAACATGTAATCTCTCCTGTGTGCACCTCAGAAGAATGAGTATTCTTGTGCTGTTTGGTTGAAAAGTTCTTTATCTGTTTGTTAGGTCCATTTGGTCTATAGCATGGTTCAAATTTTCTGTTTGTTTATTAATTTTTCCTGAGTGATCTATCAATTTTTAACACTGAAATATTGAAATCTTTATTATTTTATTGATTTTTCTTTTGGATCTGTAAATATTTGTTTTATTTATTTAGGTACTCTGATGTTGGGTGCATATATATTTATAATTATTTTACAATTATTATGCATATCTCCCTATTGAATTGATCCATTTATCGTTACATTACAACCTTCCTTGTCTCTAGTAACAGTTTTTTTATTTGAAGTCTACTATGCTGGATGTAAGTATACCACTCCTGTTTCTTTGATTGCCATTTGCATGGAGTTTTTTTTTTATCCTTTCATATTCAGCTAATGAGTATTCTTGAATCTATAGTGAGTTTCTTGTAGACAGCACACACTTGAATCTTTTTTCATCTATCAACTCACTCTTCATTTAATTATAATTTTAGTAGATTAATATTTTAAATTATTAGTAAGTATGTACTATTGCCATTTTGTTAACTGTTTTCTATTTGTCTTACAGTTTTTTTCTCTTTTTCTGTCTTGCTGTCTTCTTTTGTGTTTGAGTTTTTGTATAGATTGGTTTTGATTCCTTTCTTTCTCTTATTTTATAACTCTTTTAGGTATTTTATTCCTGATTACCAAGGGGCTTACATAAAGTATCTTATAGTTATAATGGTCTATTTTAAGTTGATAATTTTCCCTGTATGCAAAAACCCCACTTTTACGTCCTGTCTTCCCACATAATGTGCCATTTATTTCACAATTTACATGTATTTGTGTTATGTATTCATTAACATAATTTAGTTATAGTGATTTTTAATACTTTTCTCTTTTAATTTTTATAATAGGATAAAATCAATTTACTCATCACTATTATAATAATACAAGATCCTGCTTTTTGTCTATATACTTACTTTTACTAGCAAGTTTTATACTATTTTATGCTTTTGTGTTGCTCCTTAGCGTCCTTTCATTTCAACATGAACTTTCTTTAGTGTTTCTTAAATGTTAAGTCTAGTCTTGATAAACAGCCTCAGCTTTTATAGGTCTAAAAACATGTTTATCTCACTTTCATTTTTTAGTTTGTTAATTGTATTTTCAAAAAAAAATTTGGGGTACATGGTAGGTGTATATATTTATGGGGTAAATGAGATATTTTGGTGCAGACATGCAATGCATAATTGTTACATCATAGAAAATTGGGTATCGTATCTATTCCCTCAAGCATTTATCTTTTGTGTTACAGAAAATTCAATTATATTGTTTAGCTATTTTTAAAATGCATAATTAAATTATTATTGACTATGGTAACCCTGTTTTGCTGTCAAATAGATCTTATTTATTCTTTTTTTTTGGATGCATTATCCAGTTTCTCCAGCATCACTTATGGAAAATATTGTCTTTTCCCCAATGTGTGTTCTTGGCATCTTTGTTGAAAATGAGTTCAATATAGGTGTGTGGATTTATTTCTGGGTTCTCTATTCTGTTCTATTGGTTCTATGTGTCGATTTTTATGCGAGTACTATGCTGTTTCGGTTATATAGATCTCTTGTATAATTTGAAGACAGGAAATGTGATTCCTCTAGTTTTTTTTTTCTTTTAGCTCAGGATGGCTTTGACTATTATGTGTCTTTTGTAAATTCCATATGCATATTAGGATTGTTTTTTCTATTTCTGTGAAGATGTCATTGGTATTTTTATAGGAATTGCATTAAATCTGTAGATTACTTTGGATAGTATGACCATTTTAACAATATTTATTCTTCCAATCCATGATCACAGAATATCTTTCCATTTTTTATTGTTCTCTTCAATTTTATTCTTCCATGTTTTAGAGTTTTCATCATAGCTATTTTCCATTTCTTTGTTAATTCTGAGTTATTTAATTGTATGTGGATCCATTGTAAATGGAATTTTTAAAATTCTTTTTCAGCTTGCTGATGTTATGTAGAAATTCCACTGATTTTTGTATGTAGACTTTGTATTCTACAACTCTACTGAATTTATTTATCATTTCTAATTGTTTTCCTGTGGAGTCTTTAGGTTTATTCAAATACAAGTTCATATCATCTGCAGACAAGGATAATTTGACTTCTTCCTTTCGAATTTCACTGCCTTTTATTTCTTACTCTTCTCTGATTACTATAGCTAAGGTTTCCAGTAGTATGTTGAATGACAGTGTTGCAAGTGGGCAACCTTGTCATGTTCCAGATCTATGAGCACAGGCTTCCTGTTTTCCCTATTCAGTATGATACTGGCTGCGGGTCTGTCATATATGGCTTTTATTATGTTGAGGTATTGTTCTTTCTATAACCAATTTTTGAGAGTTTTTACTATAAAGGATAATTAACTTTATCAAATTTTTTGCAGCATAAATTCAAATGATCACATGATTTTTGTCCTTCATTATGTTGATATGATGTATCACATCGATTGATTTGTGTATGTTAAACCATCCTTGTTTTCCTAGAATAAATCCAACTTGGTCAAGATGAATTATCTTTTTAATGTATTGCTGAAATTGGTTTGCTTGTATTCTGTTGAGGATTTTTGCATCAATATTCATCAGAGATACTGGCCAGGAGTTTCCACTTTTTTTTTTTTTTTTTTGATGTGTCTTTATCTGGTTTTGGTATCAGGCTTCATAGAGTGAGTTTGGGGGAATTCCCTCCTCCTCTATTTTTCAGAATAGTTTGATCATGATTAGTATTAGTTCTATAAATATCTGGTAGAATTCAGCAATACGGCCATTAGGTCTTGGGCTTTTGTCTACCGGGAGACTTCTTTTCACAGATTTGATCTTGCTACTTACTACTGGTCAGTTCAAAATTTGCATTTGTTTATGTTTCAATCTTTGTAGGTTGTATGCATCTAGAAATTTATCCATTTCTTCCAGATTTTCCAATTTGTTGGCAGATAGCTATTCATAGTAGCCACTAATAGTCTTTTGAATTTCTGCTGTATGAGTTGTAGTGTCTCCTCTTTCATCTCTGTTTTTATCTATGTGGATCTTATCTCTTTTAGTTAGTCTGGCTGAAGGTTTGTCACTTCCTGTTGTCTTTTCAAAAAACCAACATTTTGTTTCACTGTTCTTCTATAATGTTTTCTTCATTTCAAATTCATTTAGTTGTATTCTAATTTTTATTATTTGTTTTCCTCTACTAAGTTTGGGTTTGGTTTGCTCTTGGTTTTTTATTTCTCTAAGATGAATTATGACGTTACTTATTTGAACTTTCTCTTCTTTTTTCAAACAGGTACCTATAGCTACAAATTTCCCTCTTAGTACTGCTTTTGCTGTAACCTACAGTTTTGATATGTCGTGTTTTCATTAAAACTTATTTCAAGAAATTTACCAATTCTCTTATTTTTTTATTGACCAGTGGGTCATTCATTTTCATGTGTTTGTATATTTCCACAATTCCTCTTGTTATCATTTATCAATTTTATTCCACTGTGGTCAGAGAAGATGCTTGATATTATTTAAAACTTTTGAATGTTTTAAGACTTGTTTTGTGGCCTAACATATGGTCTATCCTTGAGAATAATCCCTGTGCTGAGAAAAAAAAATTGTATTCTGCAGCGATTAGATGAAATTTTCCATAAATATCAATTAGGTCTGATTTGCTTTGAATCTGTTTCCCAAACCAAATCTCATGTCAAATTTTAATCCCCAGTGCTGGAGATGGAGGCTGCTGAGAGGCAATTGGGTCATAGGGGCAGTTTCTAACGGCTTAGCACCACCCCCCTAGTGGTGTCTCATGATAGAGTTCTCACAAGATCTGATTGTTTGAAAGTGTGTAGCACCTCCCCAACCCTCTTCCCCCTACTCTGGCCATGTAAGATTTGACTGCTTCTTCTTTGCCTTCCAAATGGATAAATGTACCCATTCCAAATGGAAGAAATTGGCCAAAATGAAGGGGCTACAGGCTTTGTCCTAGTCCAAAATCCAATGGGGCGGTCAAATCTCAAAGTTCCAAAATTATCTCCGTTGACTCCATGTCTCACATCCAGGTCACACTAATGCAAGAGGTTGGTTCCCATGGTCTTGGGCAGCTCTGCCCCTGTGGCTTTGTGGGGTACAGCCTCCCTCCCAGATGCTTCCACAGGCTGGTGTTGAGTGTGGCTTTTTCAGGTGTATGGTGCAAGCTCTTGGTAGATTTACCATTCTGGGGTCAGGAAGATGGTGACCTTCTTCTCAGAACTCCACTAGGCAGTGCCCCAGTGGACTCTGTGTGGGGGCTCTGACCCCACATTTCCCTTCTACACTCCCCTAGCAGAGGTTCTCCATGAGGGCCTGTCCCTTCAGCTAACTTCTACCTGGACATCCAGGCATTTCTATACATCCTCTGAAATCTAGGCAGAGGTTCCCAAACCTCAATTTTTGACTTCTGTGCACCCACCAGCTCAACACCACATGAAAGCCACCAAAGCTTAGGACTTGCCCCCTCTAAAGCCATAGCCTGAGCTGTACCTTGGCTCCTTTTAGCCATGGCTACAGCAGCTGGGTCATAGGACATCAAGTCCCTAGACAGCACACAGCAGGGGAGCCCTTGGCCCAGCCCATGAAACCATTCTTTCCTCCTAGGCTTCTGGACCTGTGATTATAGGGGATGCTGCAAATGTCTCTGACATGCCCTGCAGACATTTTCCTCATTGTCTTGGAGGTCACCATTTGGCTCCTCATTACTTATGCAAATTTCTGCCACTGGCTGCCTTGAATTTCTTCTCAGAAAATGAGTTTTTCTTTTCTATCACGTCATCAGGCTGAAAATTTTCCAAACTTTTATGCTCTGTTTCCCTTTTAAAACTGAATGCCTTTAACAGCACCCAAGTCACATCTTGAACGCCTTAGTACTTAGGAATTTCTTCCACCAGATACCCTAAGTCATCTCCCTCTAGGTCAAAGTTTCACAAATCTCTAGAGCAGAGGCAAAATGCCTCCAGTCTCTTTGCTGAAGCATAGCAAGAGTCACATTTACTTCAGTTCCCAACAAGTTTCTTATCTCCATCTGGGACCACCTCAGCCTGGATTTCATTGTCGATATTATTATCAGCATTTTGGTCAAAGCCATTCAACAAGTCTCTAGGGAGTTCCAAACTTTCCCACATTTTCCTGTCTCCTTCTGAGCCCTCCAAAGTGTTCCAATCTCTGCCTGTTACCCATTTCCAAAGTCGCTTCTACAATTTTGGGTATCTTTACAGCAGCACCTTACTATTAGTACCAATTTACTGTATTAGTCCGTTTTCATGCTACTGATAAAGACATACCCAAGACTGGATAATGTATAAAGAAAAAAAGGTTTAATGGACTAACAGTTCCACATGGCTGAGAAGGTGTAAGGTGAAAGGCAATCATGGCAGAAGGTGAAAGACATGCCTTACATCACCGCAGACAAGAGAGAATAAGAGCCAAGAGAAAAGGGAAACCTCTTATGAAGGCATCAGGTGTCATAAGACTTATTCACTACCGTGAGAAAAGTATGGGGGAAACTGCCCCCATGATTCAATTATCTCTCACTAGGTCATTCCCACAACATATGGGAATTATGGGAGCTACAATCAAGATGAGATTTGGGTGGGGACACAGCCAAACCACATCACAGGCTGAAGGGACTACTGTTGTCTCAGATAAGATTTTGGACTTTGGAGTTTTGAGTTTATGTTGGAATAAATTAAGACTTCCAGGACTATTGAGAAGTGATGATTATACTTTACAATGTGAGAACATGAGATTTGATAGGGGCCAGGGGTGTAATGATGTAGTTTGGATCTTTTCCCTGTGTGTCATGTCGAATTGTAATCCCCAGTGTTGGAGATGGGGCCTGGTGGGTGGTGATTGGATCATGGGGGCAGTTTCTAATGCTTTAGTACCATCCCCCTAGTGACATCTTGTGATAAAGTTCTCATGATATATTGTTATTTAAAAGTGTGTGGTACCTCCCCTGCCCTTCTTCCTGCTCTGGCTCTGTAAGGTGTGCCTGCTTTTCCTTCATCTTCCACCATGACTGAAAGTTTCCTGAGGCCTCCCCAGAAGCCATCATGCATCTCGTACAGCCTGTGGTACCATGGGCTAATTAAACCTCCTGTATTTATAAGTTACCCAGTCTTGGGTACTTCTTTATAGTGGTGTGAGAATGGACTAACACAAGGTCCATTTGGTCTACAGTGCAGATTAAGTCTGATGTTTGTTGATTTTGTGCCTGGAAGACCTATCCAGTGCTGAAAGTAGGATGCTGAAGTTTCCAGCTGTTATTGCATCAGGGCCTATCTCTCTCTTTAGCGCTAGTAAGATTAGTTTTATATATCTGGGTGCTCCAGTGTTGGGTATATATATAATTACAATCATCATATCTTGTTGCTGAATTGATCCCTTTATCATCATATGGTGACCTTTGTTGTTATGGTTTTCATCTTGAAACCTATTTTATCCAATATAAGTGTAGCGACTCATTGATTTCTATTTGGCATGAAGTATCTTTTTCCAGTCCTTTAGTTTCAGTCTATGTGTCTTTATAGGTGAATTGTGTTTTTTGTAAGCAACAGATATTTTGGTCTCGGGATTTTTTTTTTCCTTTTTTCTTCCATTCAGCTACTCTGTCTTTTGATTGGAGAGTTTAGTCAATTTACATTCAATGTTATTATTCATAAGTAGAGACTTATTGCAGCTGTTTTGTTATTTGTTTTCTGTCTGTTTTGTGGTCTTCTCCTCCTTCTTTTCTTCCTTCCTTTCTTCCTTTTAGTGAAGATAATTTTCCCTGGTGGTATGCTTTAATTTCTTGCTTTTTTGTATTTGTTTTGTATGTTTTTTGATTTGAGATATCCATGAAGTTTGCAAGTACTTCATTATAACCCATTATTTTAAACTGATGACAACTTAGCTGATTGTATAAATGAATAAACAAACATGCAATAAAAATAACAAAAACTCTACACTTTAAGTTTTGACCTTTTTGTTGTTTCTTTTTATGTCTTATTATATTGTCTATGTCTTGAAAGTTGTTGCAGCTATTATTTATTATTGGTTCCTCATTTAGTCTTTCTACTTATTTAGTTTTTCTATGTAAGTCAAGAGAAGTTTACACACCACAGTTACAGTGCAGAATATTTTATGCTTTTCTGTGTGCTTATTATAACTGGTGAGTTTTCTACCTTCAGGTAATTTCTTCTTGCTCATTAACATCCTTGTATTTCAGATTAAAGAACTCCCTTTCACATTCCCTGTGAATAGGTCTGGTGTTGATGAAATCCCTCAGCTTTTGTTTGTCTGGGAAGTTCTTTAATTCTTCTTTATGTTTAAATCATATTTTCACCAGATATGCTATTCTAAGGTAAAAGTTTTTTCATTCAGCACTTTAAATATGTCATGCTGTTCTCTTCTGGCCTGGAAGGTTTCCACTGAAAAGTCTGCTGCCAGACCTCTTGAAGCTTGATTGTATGTTATTTATTCCTTTTCTCTTGCTGCTTTCAAGATCCTTTCTTTATGCTTGATATTTGTGTGTTTGATTATTAAATGCCTTGAGATAGTCTTATTTGGGTTAAATCTGCTTAATGTTCTATAAACTTCTTGTATTTTAATGGTAATATCAACCTCTGGGTTTGGGAAGTTACCTGTTATTATCTCTTTGAATAAACTTTCTGCCCCTTTCTCTTTCTCTACCTTCTCTTTAAGGCCAATAAGTCTTAGATTTGCCCTTTTGAGGCTATTTCCTATATTTTGTAAGTGTGCTTGTTTTGTTTGGTTTTGTTGGTCTCCTTTGACTGTGTATTTTCAAACAGCCTATCTTCAAGCTCACTAATTCTTTTTTCTGCTTTATCAGCTCCACTATTAAAAGACTCATGGATTCTTCAGCATGTCAATTATATTTTTTAACTCTAGAATTTCTGCTTTATTCTTTTAAATTATTTCAATCTTTGTTAGATTAATCTCAGAATTCTGAATTCATTCTCAGTGTTATCTTGAATTTCTTTGAGTTTCCTCAAAACAGCTATTTTGAATTACCTCTCTGAAAGCTCATACATCACTGTTTCTTTGGAATTGGTCCCTGGTACATTATGTAGGTCATGTTTGATAAGGTCATGTTTTCCTGGATGGTATTGATGCTTGTAGATGTTCATTAGTGTCTGGAAATTGAAGAGTTAGGTATTTATTGTACTTTTCACAGTCTGGGCTTCTTTGTGACTGTCCTCAAGAAGGCTTTGCAAGTATTTGAAGAGACTTGGACTCCAAGTGCAATAATGCTATGGTTTTGCAGCCTCATAGAGGTACCGACTTGGTGGTCTTTGATAAGATTCTGAATAATTCTTTGGAATACCAGGCAGAGACTCTTGTTTTTTTTCCCTTACTTCCCCCAAACTAATGGAGTCTCCTTCTCTATGATGAGCTACCTGGAAATTTGGGTGTGGTGATGCAGGCACTCCTGTGGGCAGCACCACTGGGACTGTGCTGGGTCAGACCTGAAGCCAGCACAGCACTGAGTCTTGTTGCCCCAGGCCCTTCCCTTCTGGTCAGTAAGTTTTTCCAGGCCCTGGGTGTGTCCAGAGATGCTCTCTGGGAGCCAGAAATTGGAGGCAAAAACATTAACAGTTTACCTGATATTCTCTCCACTCACAACAATACAAAGTTTTTCATGCTCTCCCCTCCCCTTCCTACAAGCAGAGGAGACTGTCCCAGTGGATACCACCATCAGTATTCCACCAGGCATTCTGCCAGGCCACCACTGATGTTCACTTAAAGCCCAAGGTTTTTTTTTTTTTTGTCAGCTTATCTTGAATGCTGCCAGGCCTGAGACTTACCCTTCAGGGCGGTGGACTCCCCTCTGGTCCAGGGAAGGTCCAGAAATGCTGTTCAAGAAGCTAAGCCTAGATTCTGTGAACCCAGAAGGCTGCTTTTTGTTCTACCTTACTGTGTCTGAGTTGGGACCTGATTTTTGGTTGTTGTGATGGTGCTTTTCTTTGTGGAGATAGTTGTTAAAATTTGGGTTTCACTGGAGGAGGATGAACAATGTAGGCTTCTATTCCACTATCTTGCTCTGATCTCCTTGTCTTCAATTTTGAAGGATAGCTTTGTGAGTTATTTTATGCTTGGTTGGCAGTCTTTTTTTTTCTCCTTTTAATGCTTTGAATATATCATCCCACTTCCTCCTGGCCTGCAAGGTTTCTGCCGAAAAGTCTGCTGATAGTTTCATAGAGTTTCCCTTGAATATAACAAGTCACTTTTCTCTTGCTGCTCTCAAAATTTTCTTTGTCTTTAACTTTTGATAATTTGATTATAATATTTTTTGATGTGGATCTCTTTGCATTCATTCTATTTTCTGTCCTTTGGGAATTTTGAAACTGATGTTCATTTCTTTCAGCAGGTTTGGGAAATTTTCAGCCATTATTTCTTTGAATAAACCCTCTTTCTCTTTCTCTTCTTTTTTTAGACTCCCAGAATGCATATATTGGCTCACTTTATTTGGTGTCATAAGTTTCCTAAGCTATCTTTAGTTATTTTTCCTTTTATCTTTTTGCTTCTTTAATTAAATGATCTTAATGACTTGTCTTCAAGTTTGCTAATTTTTTCCTATGCTTGATCTAAACTCCTGTTGAGACTCTTTATTGAATTTTTCAGTCCAGTTGTTGTATTCTGCAGCCCCTTGATTTGTGGGGTTGACATTTTAAAAACATTTCCTATCCCTTTGTTGAAATTCTCACTTTATTCATACATTGCTGTCCTGACTTCCACACACATCTTTATCCCATTATTTTGAATTCTCTATTAGGTAAATTGCATATATCCATTTCATCAGTGTAAGGTTCTGGATTTTTATCTTGTCCTTTTATTTAGAACATATTTCATCATCTCTTCATTTTCCTTGACTCTTTGTGTTGGTTTCTCCACATTAAATAATTCAGCTACCTCTCCCAGTCTTGTCAGATTGGCCTTGTGTAGGAAACTAATCTCACCTATCAGCTCTACTGGAGTTTCTGGGTGCCTCTCAAATTTTTCTACTTGTTCAAACCTTCATCTTTGTACTTAGTGGCCCCAACTAAACTAGAGTGTACCTGCTGGGCATGGTGGCTCACACCTGTAATCCCGGCACTTGGGAGGCCGAGGTGGGTAAATCACGAGGTCAGGAGTTTGAGACCAGCCTGGCTAACATAGTGAAATGCCATCTCTACTGAAAAATACAAAAATTAGCTGGGCATGGTGGCACGTGCCTATAGTCCCAGCTACTTGGGAGGCCAAGGTAGGAGAATCACTTGAACCTGGAAGGTAGATGGTGTGGTAAGCCAAGATCACGCCACTGCACTCCAGCCTGGGCAACAGAGTGTGACTCCTTCTCAAAAAGCAATAAATAAATAAATAAATAAATAAATAAATAAACAAACAAACAAACTAGAGTGTACCAAGTTCCATCTGTGCCTAAATATAGGTGAGATAGAAGCCAGTTGCTCAAGTAGTAGTTGAAAAAATTGTTGTGCTATATATATGTTTCAGTTAATTTTCTTCTCAAGCAGAAGCTTGGAGCTGGAATTTATCTTTCACTAGCTCTGCACCAAGCTAGGAGAGGATCTGTGGCAAATGCCTATACTCTTGGTCAGACTTAACACACCTTCAACCCATTGGTTTGTTCTTTGCTACTTCTGGGGTCTATAAAATCCTGTGTCTCATCAGCTCTCAGAAACAAGTGGGCTAGATAGAGGCTTGGTTTTATCTCTAGAGTTATCAAGGGGGAAGAGCTGTGTAAAAAGAGCCACATATCCGTTCAGCTTCACATAGAACTATTGATTCTACAGGATGCTACATTAGGCTGGTTAGAAGAAAAGGAAGAAGTGATCAGACAGAGGGAAGTTCAAGCAGGAGTTTTAAAAACATTGATAAACAGTGTAGTCTAGTGTTTGAGGACACAGATTTCAAAGCCAGATTGCCCAGCTTCAAATTGCAACTCAGTAATTTAACACTGGCCAAGTCCACTCAACGTTGTGTTTCCATTTCCTCATTTGTAAAATGAATACAATGCCTTCTATTCTAGAGTACAGAGTTGTTAGGAACACATCAGCCAAATATATATTAAGTAGCATAAACTATTATCTGGCTAATAGTAGATGCAATATAAGCATTATATAGTATTAATGTTAGTGATAAGTGAAACTCCAAACGTGATGTTAGTACCTTTGTGAAAAGAAAAGTGTTTTTTAAAGAAAATATTGAAGTTTTATTATTTGGGATTTCATATGGCCCTCAATTTTATTTCCTTAAACATCCGAATAAATTCTGTATTTTTAGCCAATTCATTTGGAATTGGATTTGTGCTTTTTTTAAAATAATGGAGGCAGCTCCCATTTTTGAAAAAATTCTTTATTCATCTTGTAATTATTAATTGAAACAGATTTAAACTTTATTGGAATTTCTCCTGTGAAGTTGCGATATTTAACTTTTCATTTCCTGTCTGATTTTATCTTCCCAATAAATTTGCCTGAAGGCAAATGACAAAAATGACAAATAGAAGCAAAAAAAAATTAGTCTAGACAATCATATAGTAGAGAATTTTTTTTCCTTTTTTTCTGAGGACTTTAAAAATGTTGACAATCTTTAACATTCATTATCTTACTAGAATCTCACAACATGTGTCTAAATTGCGTGATGGAAAATTAAATCTTGTTATTTTTCCGTATACTTGACATTAGCTTTGTCTATTATCACATGAAATAGTCATGTACTTATTTTTTAAATGAATTAAAATGTAATAATTGAGCATTATACATGCTGAATTAGAGATACAATGAATAAGATATTAGTGATAGAATAATAGAAACAGGGTTTATTATAGTGGCAGAAAATGAAGCACACAGCTAAGAAGAACAATTCAGCATTTTAACTCAGGCAATTTCACTCCTGTCTGTGCATTTAATAATCATACTACCTTGTAGAGGGTAATATAACCATTTCATTCCACAACTCCATAAAACACCATTCACATTGAAATCTATATGAATAGTGTTTTCAGGAACATATATATATGTATATTGCATGTTTTGCCATGTTTCTTATTCTATGTTACAAACACTAGTACAAAATAGTTCTTTTTTAAAATAATGAGAATAAAAGTGACTCAATAGTATAATTTTTAGTATGAACAAGAATGACTTTCATTGCTAATAATAATGAAGGAATGATATTGTACTGGATGATTCCTTTACCTAAAGTAATAAAATAAATTCTTAAGGAAAATATTTTCAATAGACAATGAACATTGTTCATAGCTGAATTCAAGTAGAAGAGTGTAGTGCTTCTGTCGAGTAACAAAATAAGACATTTTTAATGTTTGTAATTTGCTTAAATGTCCACATTTTTTCTTTCTGATAAATAACTTCTGGAAAAGATTCCATATTTACTTAATATTTACTTACTTTTTATGTTCTGATTCCAAAGTTACCAAAAAGAAAGATTTACCTGAAAAATTCGAATCACATCTAATATCAGATATTCTGCTTTTAATATTTAGAAAAGCAGTCTGATATGACCCTCGTGTGGCTCCAAATGGGTATCAGAGAAACCAGTGTTAAAAATAATATAATGAAAGACACAGCAACATTATATTTAATTTAGTGAATAGCATTTGTTTATTTTCACCTTTCCCTGCCTCACTAAGCATCACTGGAGAAAGAATTTAAGTAGGAACACGAGGTGAGCACTAGCTTCACACATTGTTATGTAAACTGTTGCCATTACATTCTAATTACATCACATCAAAATTTAAGAAAAAATCACTCTAGTCCTCAATTTCAAAAATTTTTTTATAGAAATATAATTTTCTTTCAAACTCTTCTACATAAAATTTTTACCTTTATTTTCATCTCCGATATAATCATAGCTGAATATACTGACCATCTACTAACTGCTCATAACTATATGATGAGCCACTTGCAAATTTAGTTCATTTAATATTTGCAAAGCTCTATGTTATATCAGTTTCTGTGGTTTTCAAACCATTTTCTAAAACATATTCTCATTTGATTCTGACTATAACGTTTTAAAAGAAGAAAAATTATTATTATAGTTTCAGAAGGAAACTGAGAATCAGAAAAAGCCGAGTAATTTGTTCTAGGTCTCACGGTCTATAAGTGGCAGAGATTAGAATCCAACTAAATCTTCTTTCTAGAGGAGTTTCAACACAGTTAAGAAGCAAGATTATTTACTTCCAAAAACAACTTTAAATTATATACTTTAAATTATATTATTTTGATATTAATCCAAAAATGTATTCTTCCAAGAAGACAGTCAGTACTCCATTCAATATGAGGTTTTTACTTATATTTTTAACCATTTCCTATGTAATATTTTTTATCATTCATCATGAATGCAACTGGGCTAATTGCCACATAGATTTAGAATTATTTAAGATTTTGACATTTCTCTCTTCTAATTACATTTAATTTTTCTCATGGAAAATTATTTATGGAGCATTTAGACTGTAAGCTATGTGGGCAGGAGCCATGAGAATATTTAATTCACTGTTGTATTCCCAGGATTGATCACAGGCTTGACATCTAATAGATATTCAGTTAATATTTAATAAACTTAAATCAATGTAATTTAATTTGATACAAGTAATGTGTTTGCTGTGAATCTCTACCAGCAGTATATATATATATATATATATTTAAAAGATTATAAAAGTGGATTATTGAAAGTAATATCTATTTTTTATATAATCTATTATCAAATTTAGGAATAGAGTGGATTTGTCTTGGCACCTATTTTGGGACAGTAGTGTTAAAAGCTCTAACTTGTACTTACAGAAAATTAAAAAAATTAGATCAACAATGAAGTAATTGTGTGACATCAAGAAAAATTAATTCATTTAATAAATATGAATTATTAATATGGACTAAGAAGAATCAGAGGTAAGTATGAGGTTTCTTGTTTCATGGAGTTTATATTTTGATGACAGACAGATATTGAACCCCTAAAAAGAATAAATATACACTGTGTCAGTCAGAGATAAGTGCAAGAAGATTTCAAAGAAGGAAAATCTGATGGACAAGGAGAGATGCCTCAGGAGAGATAGAGGAGGGGTATTTTAGCTAGAGGTAAGTCATGATATTTTGATTAATAGAGGTTCTCAGTAGGGAGACAGGAAGTAACATGAAGTTTGGAGTAGGATGATGATGTTGGGGATAATGCAGCAAATATTGTGGGAGATCTCATTTAACGCACACGTGCCTGTGTGCCACTACTTCCACCATGGGGTTGAGCATCAATGTACATACAATAGAAATCCATGTCCTCCATGAAAATTCAACTTAGTCATCATTAAGTAATTTACTGTACTTATTTCTTAGAAAAGGGCAGGTGAGCACAGTGTTTCTTTCTATACACATAGGTCAACTCCTGCCCTGGGATCAACTTACCTTAATTGTATCCACTTCTATAGAAAATATGAAGTGATTCACATAGTTTCAAAAACTTTGCCGCACATATTGGTCAGGTATTATTCCTTGAAAATCACAGGTAGAAAAGCTTTTTTGAATATCTGGTCATTTTTTATTGGATGACATATATTGTGGATTTTACCTTTTTGAGTTCTGAAAATTCTTAAATTTCAAAAAATACTCCTGAACTTTGCGTATAATACACATAATAACACACATATATATTATTACATATACCTTTATATATTACATAGTACATATAACACAGACACATAGACTACATAAATATATAACACATATATAATGCATATAACACAGACATATAGGATACGTGAATGTATAACAAAATATTCACGGAAAAATACACACAAGATAACATGTAGAACAGTATGTAGGGTCTTTATCTATTTTGTTCATCTGTACAAATACACGATAAATGTATTCATTGAATGAATTACTGAGTGAACAAATAAATATCCTCTGAAATACAATTTATATCATGTCAGATGTATCCCTCCAGGAACCATATTCCCTTTTCCTCTACTAACAGTACTCTAAAACACAAGGCATAGCACAAAGGAGTTGAAAGTGATTGTGGATTCCAACTCCACAGAATTAAGATTGTTGGCATTGATCAAGAACAAGTAGAAAAAAATAAACTTGAGCTATTAATATAACTCTCCCAGAGATTTGGTTCATTTCTTCTCAACCTAAAAAGGGCTTGGATAAGAGATTGGATTCAATGATAAATGATTTTTAAGGGACAAATTTCTGTCTTATCTTTTCTAACAATTTATGTGATATTAAATACTGCCAAACTATTGTGTTATAATTTTTAATGTTTGAAGGTTTCTAGAATAATAAGTATATTTCTAAATACTAGATATAATTTTAACAGACCAAATTTGCAATACATTTTAACTGTGATGTGGGTATTTCATCTATATTTGCATTCCCTGGTGTTCCCCAATCCTCATTATTTCAGAATGATGAGAATTGAGCTTTGCATAAAGTTAAAGTTGACAAGGCACATTCTGAATGTTTCTGTATGAAGAAAATATTTGAAATCATGGACATATTCACATGCATAAAATTAATTTTTTCGTAAGTTGATTCTATATCCCTGAAATGAGGCTAATTGAAAACCACAAGGATATCAGTTTCTGTACTTAAAATAGACATAGTATAGCCTATTTTTCCCTTTTCCGATAGATGAGTATTCAGAAAATATCTGGACGTACACAGTAGAAATGAACTCCAACTGAAGAGAGAGGAAATTCAACTGCAGAAGAGAAGATTCATAAATAATAATAATGAGATTACTTTTTATTGATGACTACCATGTGCCAGGCAGTGTGGTATGCATTTTACATATTTTATCTTATGTCATCCTCACTCTGTTAGGCACATAGGCATAGCACAGGTTCAGACTGTAGCCCTGGCACTTATTTTGGGCAAGTTACTTAACCTTTCTGGTTTTGATACACTCATCTATAAACGTGCAGATAATAATATAACACTCTTTAATGTTGACCTAGGCATTAGAACGCAATCTCGATAAAGCTCTTTGAACAATTATCAGTATACAATTAATAGTTAATAAATGCTACTTCCAAACACTATTATTATTACTATTATTATTTTGAGATAGAGTCTCGCTGTGTCGCGCAGGCTGGAGTGCAGCGGCGAGATCTTGGCTCATTGCAAGCTCCGCCTCCCAGGTTCATGCCATTCTCCTGTCTTAGCCTCCCGAGTAGCTGGGACTACAGGTGCCCGCCACCACGCCCGGCTAATTTTTTGTATTTTTAGTAGAGATGGGGTTTCACTGTGTTAGCCAGGATGGTCTCCATCTCCTGACCTCGTGATCCACCCGCTGCGGCCTCCCAAAGTGCTGCAATTACAGGCGTGAGCCACCGCGCCCGGCCTCTGAACACTATTTTTATCCCTAACTTTATAGTCACAGAAAGTGAAGCAAAAAATGAAGAAAATTGCCCTAGTTTACTTCCCTAGAAAGTGGGATTTGAACTGTAAGGAAAAAATAACTAATAGATATTTTAAACATTTTAATTCATTGATTCACATCTGCCAGTTCAACTGGATTACCTGTGGGTAGGGAGGCAAATAGACACGTTAGGCTCAGAGGTTTGAGGGCATGACTACATCGCAAGCTCAGTGAAGCTTGGGGAAAGAGTCCTTCAGCGGGCCTAGGATTCACACGTATTCCTTCTCCATTCTTGAGTCTCTACCTCCTTTATCAGACACAGCCCATCATGCTTAGGAAAAGCCACACATAGTCTGGCGATGGGAAACCTTCTTTCATAGGCTAGAAGAGAAAGGAGATCAGGACTGTACAGCTACCTGACTTGAGCTCTGGCACCTTTTCTCCAAGACACATTCAATTCTGCCTCACTTGTATAGAATGGACTAGGTTTTAGGACAATGTATAGCAAATTTATTGATTTTATTGATTCTAAAATTTGAAAATCATTTAATATTTCAATTATGATATATTTATCTTCAACTTGTTTCTCTTTCTCCCACAGAATCATCTAGAAGAGATTTGCAAAAAGATTAAATGAGTATCTTGAAATTATCTTAGCTACATTATCTATAGTGAAATTTATATTTTGGATTCTAGCAAAGACTAAAGGTTACCATCTGCCTGTTTTTTGATCTTCCCTGTGGGATGAAGAGTTTAGGGAGAGAGATGGTCATGTTCCAGAATTGCTGGACTAAGAGACCTTAACCAACATGAAATTTTTTGCAACGAGTTCCAGCCACGAAAATGAAATTCTAGTTCAGGAGGTTGCTTCGACTGCCTCAGACTAAATGACTGTTCGCTTCTTCAGAGATGTTAACCCTTGTAATGTGAATAGATGCCATTGTTTGAAAGTAGTCATCTCTGACTTTGAGAGGTGATTTTATGACTCTAGGTTTTTAAAAACTTTTTCTAGTCTACTGTTCATTTTTCAAGATATTTCCTTAAAAATGTTGCCTATTTTAACTTTTTAGAATTAATGCTACTAAGACTATTTTATTCTTATTTTATCTTGTCATTTTATTATAATTCTTAATAATATTTTCTTTAATGTGCTTTTTAAATCTTCCAGATGGTGATATTTCTATCTCTTATTTATTCTTGGCTTACATTCCAAATCTTTCTCTTCATCTCATTTTCTAATCATTTTATTTTCAAGATTAAATTAGTCATGTGACATACTTTTATATAATTTCACCAAGTTAGTTTCTCTAGTCTTTTAAACAAATTTACACAGTCTTTTAAACAAATTTACACGTTATTATTATTATTTTTTATTATTATATTTTGAGTTTTAGGGTACATGTGCACAACGTGCAGGTTGGTTACATATGTATACATGTGCCATGTTGGTGTGCTGCACCCATTAACTCGTCATTTACATTAGGTATATCTCCTAGTGCTATCCCTCCCCGCTCCCCCACCCCACGACAGGCCCCGTTGTGTGATGTTCCCGTTCCTGTGTCCATGTGTTCTCATTGTTCAATTCCCAACTACGAGTGAGCAAATTTACACATTCTTAAACATTAAGTTGCTCATATCTATTTATCTTTAACTGTCATTAGTCTATTCATATCAGGCAGCAGTATCTTCTCTTCACTAATAACTATTGGTTAATTTTAAACATTTCGTTTATACCCTAGGTATATTGTACCTTATTGTACCTATTTTCTTTAGTCATAATGTTATCATTAAAATTGAGAAATGGTAAAAATAAGTTTATGCCCCATCTTACAGAATGTCAAGATGGGTTTCATGTGTTTGCTCTTCATGATGTCATATCCAGCACTATAAAGTAGGGACTGATAACCTGATATTCATTTACCCTTTTATTTAATCTGTGCAATCCAAAAGTGAAATTAACCCACAGGAGAAAATTAAGCCTAGAGTTAGCATAAGCTCCAACATAGTTGGAATTTTTTCCAGAATATACCATGGAGAGATGCTTAAAAAAAGAGAATTTGAATAACACATGAGATATCTTGAATACCATGGTTCTGTAATAGCTATCCATGTCTATCTATTTATCTATCTTTATTTAAAATTAATATAAAACATAAACATTTTTCAATACCAAGTTGATGAATTTTGTGGGATAAATATTTAACTGAAGGGCAGTTTCCCAAGCAAGTCCTTTCACTTTTCACTGTAGTTCTCCCTGGATACTAGACACTTGGCAACAGGATAAAATTGTTTCATTGTATCGTTTGTTTTTTACTTACGGATTGGGACATGCTGATCCCTGCACCTTACGCTCAACTTTATATGGCTTCCGGAATTAGCAGCCTATTTATTAAAAATATTGACGTTCCAAAAATTAATATTTAAAAATACTTCAAACGCATGTGTTTCAGGAGGTTCTTATTAAAGAAGGTTCTAAAGAAAGGCTATTAATGAACCCAAACATTGGTTCTCTAATGTGTGGTGAGGTTACGGAGGGAGATAGAAAGGGTTGTCCATTAACAATAACAATGGCTTTGTGAAGGCTTGCCTATTGTTTTGTTATATCAAATACAATGAGAAATGTACCTTAAATCAGGACAAATATAAGTGTAACATAAAAGATTTGATGAAGCAAAGTTTTAATAATTGATCAGGTACAAAACTTTAATAACTTTCTTTTAAGTTAAAATACGGAAAGTTAAGAATCCTAGAGATAACGTTAGGTAATTCTTTTTCTAATAAACAGTCAAAGAAAAAAAGGTTGTTTTTAAGATTCAATCCTTATTTGATCACAAAAGAAAATAACATTATTTTATAATACTGGCGAATATTTATGATACTGTGGCTCAAAGAGACATGAAGGACAGAGAGAGGGTAAAGGTCATTAAATTGATCTCCCTTCAAATCTGGGAAAAGGTAGCAATATCCCTAACACCCAGGGCAAGAAATCCTTAAATAACCTTTTACATGTTGCCCAGTGCTCTCTAGTGGACTAACTCATCTTCTGAAAAATCCTACTCCGAGAGTCATGGCAGTAACCTTGGTATTGTTTCATCTCCTCCTCATCTTCCTCTGTCACTGTGCCAGTGGTGACAATTCCTGCAGGAAACTTTAGAATATTATATAGGTAAATATAGGATACAAAACCTAAAATCCAGTGCACAGACTCATCAGAAGTCCTCCAGATTTATCACTAGTATATTTCTCCCATTCTTCTACTCTTTCTCCTCTGCCTTCTACAACTCTAAGACTAGTGGCTTTATTTACATTTTACAGTGGACAAGAGGAACTTAATAAGGAGAAATGGTCCCTTCACTGAAGTTAACATAGTTGGGTCCAGAGTTCTCATCTCGTGTTCATACATCACCTCCACACTAAATAGTATCTTTAAATGTGTAGCAATTTTCACTCCTTAAGGACATTCACAGAAAATTAACTCATTTTCAAATATTTATGTAACACTGAGATGTATCCTGTGGATATAATGTGAAAAAGGCATGGTGCTAAATTTCAGGTCTTATGGTCAATTTTATGTGTCAACCTGATGGAGTTAAGAATACTCAAACAGCTGGTAAAACGTTATTTCTGGGAATGTCTGTGAGGGTATTTTCAAAGGAGACTGGCATTTAAATTAGTAGTCTGAGTAAAGATCAATCCTCACCAATGTTGGTGGGCATCATCCGATCTGTTGAAATCCCGTGAAATGGAATAAAAAGATGGAAGAGGAGGGAATTTACATGCTTCTTGAGCTGGGACACCACCTTCTCCTACCCTTGGACATCAGTGCCTCCCTGTTTCTCAAGCCTTTGAAATCTGAGACTTAAACCAGAGGCTTTTCAGGTTCTGAGATTCTCAGTTTTAGATTGAGAGTTATACTATTGGCTCCTCTGGTTCTCGGGTCTTTAGCCTCAGACTGAATTACACCATCAGCTTTCCTGGTTCTCCAGCTTGCAGACATTATATCATGAAACTTATAGACCTCCATAATTGCATAAGCCAATTCCTATAATAAATCTTCTCATGAATCTCTCTGTATATATCCCATTGGTTCTGTTACTCTGGAGAACGCTAATACCGCTGATGTTTATTTATGTTAATAGTGGCCATTCTATTTCATGGCATTTAGTGTACATTCAATGAAATGTTGATTGACTAAAACAATATGCTACTATATAAATTTACAGTACAATTAAGAAATAATTTACCTTTACAATTTAAGTGGAGATGGAAAGAAGAACATGGATATAAAACATTTTGCAAATAGAGGCTCATCACCCTTCAGAGTGTAAAGGATAAATTAGTGGGTAAGTAGCGAGAGGACATGACCTTGGTCTTTGCTGTATTATTTTCTAACTATATTAAATTTATTGCTTTCTATTGTTTTCAACTATTTTGCACTTAGATTTCTAAATTATTAAAGAAAGGATTAAAAGGCTTGTGCTTCATGCTTCATAGTGGTTGTGAAAAAGAAATTAAATAATGCATACAAAAACATAGAAAACAGTAAATTCCACGTGGATAAGAACTTTTCTGTTTTTCTAGAGAAAACAAGAGGAAAGAAAGAATAAAGAAAACAAGAGATTTTGAGAATGATAGAAAATACATTCAGGACAATAACAAGTTCAGAGAAAAGGGATAAAGCTAATGGCAATCTCGTAAATAGTAGGTTTTAGAATATTCATTTTTAAGTATAATACATTAAGTTGGTGATAAATCTGGAAATATAATACAATTCTTATGATTTCTAAACTACTATATTTCTCCATGTATAATATAGTTAGGCTAAGTTTATCTAATCTAAAGAACAAATAAAAGCTAAAAATTATTTATTACCAAGGAGGTCTCCAGTGTAGCTGAGGTTGAAGTCTAGACACAAGACAGGACAGAGAATAACATTCAACTCCAAGGATTTCCATTTGCCAATGAATTTACACTGATAAATCTATAGAGAATAATCCAACCCAAACATAACTATTTCTAAGGCAAGAAAAATAGGTTTACATTACTTTGAAAAACCTTGACCTTTAGAATTGCTGGCAGGCGGATCACCTGAGGTCAGGAGTTCGAGACCAGCTTGATCAACATGGAGAAACCCCGTCTCTACTAAAATTACAAAATTAGCCAGGCATGGTGGTGCATGCCTGTAATCCCAGCTACTCGGGAGGCTGAGGCAGGAGAATCGCTTGAACCTGGGAGGCAGAGGTTACAGTGAGCTGAGATCATGCCATTGCATTCCAGCCCGGGCAACAAGAGCAAAACTCCATCTCAGAAAAAAAAAAAAAAAAAAAAAGAAGGCAATGTAATAAATAAAATCATAGTTTTACGAAGGAATTTGGTATTTAAAAACACAATAATTTACAGAAAAGAATGTAGTGAAATTTTATCTTGATTAGACATGCAAAATGACCTCTAGGAAGAAAAGGGATGGATAATTCTTTTTCTGTATTTTTCCAAAGCCTGAAGCCTAAAATATAGGCCCAATGACTAAATATGTAAACAAACAAAAAAACCCCACAATATTTCTTAACTTATACCAGAGGTCATCAAACTACTGCCCCTACTGGCCAAATCCAGTCTGCTGCCAATTTTTGTATACAAAGATAAATGGAATACAGCAACGCTCATTCCTTAATGTATTGTATAGGGTTCCTTTTGTCCTGTAAAAGCATAGTTTAGTGCCTATGATGGAGACAGTATAGCCCATAAAGCTTAAAACATTTTATATCTGCTCCTTCATCAAAAAAAAAAATGTTGACACCTGATCCAGATAATCGGTAGTCATGAATGAACCTAGAGTAACCTTTCGCTGAGCAACTATTATGTGTTAGCCATTATGCTATTTCTAGCTAAAAATATATAATCTTCATTTAATTCTCATAACCATAATGTGAAATAAGGATTATTATCTTAAACCTATAAATATAGAAACTGATATTCAAAAAAGCGAAGTAACTGACCTAAGATTACACTGCTACAACCAATAGTTTCAATATTTAGATGTTTTTCAATTATTCTGTTATTATTTGTTTTGATCTTCAATTCCAAAGATTTTTGTCCTAAGCTACACAATTTCCCAGAATTCATAGTTACTGAAAATCTCCTTCACAGTCTGAGTGATATAGGTGAAGAGAAGAAAATAAATAAATACATACATAAATAAAAAAGGGAATTTTAGAAAAAGCTTTACATAAAAAAGGGAATTTTAGAAAAAGCTGATTTAATGTAATCAGAAACTATGGGAGGACAAGAGAAAAATAGTGATCATCTCTAATTTGGCAGTGAATGTTTAGCAATCAATCTTCAGCTTACTCCATTTATCACTGGGCCAATGACCAGTAAAACCCTTACCTTAATCTTTACTGGGATAATTTAAATTACCTTCAGAGAAACCTGTTGCTTCCAGAGTTTATTCATTAACCAGCAATGCACATCATGGACATTAAGATAAATCCAGATTATCATTTCACTATATATTTTGGAAAGAGTCTTGAACTTTGTCTATATCTACAAATGACTCTCATTTCTTATGATACTTTTAGCCCTGTTACTTTAATTTTTTTATTCAGAGCTTATTTTGCCTCCTCCTAGTAACTTAATGCTACAATTTTTAAACTCCCATTGTTTAAATTTATTCTGAAATGATAAATATGAAGTAAAAATTACCAAGGGGCTTCATTCACATATTTATGTCATATTTCTTTTTTGAAATTGATGTTAGTAATTCAAGTAATATCCTCTTATAGCTGCACATCTATAAACTCATCAAATACCACAGCATTTACCTAAGAATTTGTTCATCCATGGGAACTAGCAGGTGACAAAAGATTAGATTCATCAAGAAAAATTATAACTCTATCAAGAAAAGCACAGAGCCTATGTTGGGGCTTTAAATGATTTAAAGTAGATTATAAAATCTCTTTTATGATGAGTATTTTAATATTATAGCATTAGATTAGTTTATATAGTTTAAGATATATTAAAAGGAAACTAGGTAAATAAACTTATATTGGAAAAATATTCTGTATTTAAAACATATTCATATATATTATACACATATAATAATTTGTGTGTATATAATTTGAAAATTTTATATATATATACTACATATATAACACAAAGATTGCCTCTGATTGCTAGTATTATAGGTAGTTTTCTTATCAAATAAATTTTTTGCTTTTCTAATTTATCTGTAATGAACATGTAATACTTGTATAATAAAGGAAAAACTAGCCATTTAAAAGTGTTTATTATAATTCCACTCTGGCCAAGACACATGTATATTTTAATATACATATATGCATATAATTTATACAAATTATATATGTATGTCTTATGGATATATTGCTTCTATATGACTATGTATATCTAATTTTTGTGTGTGTATATATATGTATATGAGCTACATATGGAAAATTTTTTTTAGATGTTCAAGATCAGGTAGTTCAATACTTGGTGCTGGGAAAAAAAAAAGGAAAAGAAAAGGAAAGCTAGGGATCTGTGAGCTGAAATCTGAAGTTCTCACAGGGTTGGAATACATAGAACGCTCTAAATAGCTAAATGAGAGATACTTTGCTGAAAAATACAGTCACTTCAGTTGATATTGAAAGAAACTTAGGGAAGGACTTCTCAACCACTATAGTAATGGTTACTCTCAGAAAATTCTAACAAAATTTAAGCACAAAATTCAAAAGGATAAGATTAATTGACCACAAAATTAACCATCTGTGAAATAAAAAAAAAAAAAAGACAAAACAAAAACCCAACTCTACTCTCTCTAGAAGAAGACACTAACTCCAGATTCTCAGTCCTCTGGTATCCATAATTTCTGGCAGACAATACAAAAAATCTACACACGAAATGAAGCAGATAAATATAAGTAACTGAAGGAAGAGTTCAGTCAGCAGACAAAAACTCTGAGAGATGATCCAACTGCTGGAATTAGCAAGGATTTTAAATCAGCTAATTCAAAAGTGTTCAAGGACTTTAAAAAATGACCATAATAAATGAGCAGATGAGCATATGAGGGAATATTAGCAGAGATAGAGGGCCTATAGAAAGAATCAAATTGAAATTCTAAAAGTAATAAAATATGTAAAATTAAAAAAAAATCCATTTAGTGCTATAAATTTCCCTCTTAACACTGCTTTAGCTGCTCCCAGAGATTCTGATATGTTGTCTTTGTTCTCATTGGTTTCAAAGAACTTGTTAATTTTTGCCTTAATTTCATTATTTACCCAGAGTCATTCAGGAGCAGGCTGTTCAATTTCCATGTTGTCGAATGGTTTTGAGTGGACTTTTTAATCTTGAGTTCTAATTTGATTATGCTGTGGTCTGAGAGACTGTTATGATTTCAGTTATTTTGCATTTGCTGAGGAGTGTTTTACTTCCAATTATATGATTGAATTTAGAGTAAGTGCCATGTGGCACTGAATAAAATGTATACTTTGTTGTCTTTGGTGGAGAGTTCTGTAGATATCTATCAGGTCCACTTGGTCTAGAGCTGAGTTCAAGTCCTGAATATTTTTGTTAATTTTCTGTCTCAATGATCTGTCTAATACTGACAGTGGGATATTAAAGGCTTCCACTATTGTTGTGTGGGGGTTTAAGTCCCTTTATAGGTCTCTAAAAATTTGTTTTATGAATCTGGGTGCTGCTGTATTGGGTGCATATATATTGAGGATAGTTAGCTCTTCTTGTTGAATTGAACCCTTTAACATTATGTAATGCCCTTCTTTGTCTTTTTTGACTTTTGTTGACTTAATGTCTATTTTGTCAGTAACTAGGATTGCAAACCCTGCTTTTTTCAGCTTTCCATTTGCATGGTAAGTTTTCCATCAACTCTTTGAGTCTATGTGCATCTTTGCACATGAGATGTGTCTCTTGAACACAGCACATAAATGGGTTTTGTCTTTGTATCCTGCTTGCCATTCTGTCTTTTAATTGGGGCATTGAGCCCATTTACATTTAAGGTTAATATTGTTATGCATGAATTTGATCCTGTCATCATGATGCTGGTTGGTTAATTTGGCAGACTTGTTAATGTAGTTGCTTCATAGTGTCATTGGTCTGTGTACTTCAGTGTGTTTTTGTAGTGGCTGGTAATGGTTTTTCCTATCCATGTTTAGTGCTTCCTTTAGTAGCTCTTGCAAGGCAGGTGGGGTGGTGACAAAATACCTCAGCATTTGCTTGTCTGAAAAAGATTTTATTTCTCTTTCGCTTCTGAAGCTTAGTTTGGCTGAATGTGAAATTCTGGGTTGGAATTTCCTTTTTTTTTTTTTTAAGAATGTTGAATATTGGCCCCCAATCTCTTCTGGCTTGCAGGGTTTTTGCTGAGAGGTCCTCTGTTAGTTTGATGGACTTCCCTTTGTAGGTGACCTGGCCTTTCTCTCCTGCTGTCCTTAACATTTTTTCCTTCATTTTGACCTTGGAGAGTCTGATGATTATGTGTCTTGGGGTAGATCTTTTCCTGGATTATCTTATTGGAGTTCTCTGGATTTCCTGAATGTGAATATTGGCCTGTCTTGAAAGATCTCAAATCAACAACCTAACATCACAACTAAAACCTAACATCACAAAAGCAAACAAACCCCAAAACCAGCAGAAGACAAGAAATAACCAAGATCAGAGTAGAACTGAAGGAGATAGGGACATAAATAAAAACTTCCAAAATAATCAATGAATCCAGGAGCTGGTTATTCGAAAAAAATTAATAAAATTGATAGACCACTAATGAGACTAATAAAGAAGAAGACAGAAGATTCAAATAAACACAATCAGAAATGAGAAGTGGGATACTACCACTGACCCCACAGAAATACAAACTACCATCAGAGAATACTATAAATACCTCTATGCAAATGAATTGGAAAATCTAGAAGAAACAGATACCTTCCTGGACACATAAACCTTCCCAAGACTGAACCAAGAAGAAGTTGAATCCCTGAATAGACAAGTTCTAAAATTGAGGCAGTAATAAATAGCCTACCAACCAAAGAAAAAGCCCAGGTCCAGATTGATTTACAGCTGAATTGTACCAGAGGTAAAAAGAGGAGCTGGCACAATTTCTTCTGAAACTATTCCAAATAATTGAAAGGGAGTTACTCCTCCCTAACTCATTTCATGAGGCCAGCATCATCCTAATACCAAAACCTGGCAGAGACAACAAGAAAAAAGAAAACTTCAGGACAATATCCCTGATGAACATTGATGCAAAAATCCTCAATAAAATACTGGTAAACCAAATTCAGCAGCACATCAAAAAGCTTATCAACCACGATTAAGTCAGCTTCATCCCTGGAATGCAAGGCTGGTTCAACATACACAAATCAATAAATGTAATTCATCATATAAACAGAACTAAAAACAAAAACCACATGATTATCTCAATAGACACAGAAAAGGCCTTTCATAAAATTTAACATCCCTCCATGTTAAAAAACTCTCAGTAAACTAGGTATTGAAGGAACATACCTCAAAATAATAAGAGCCATTTATGACAAATTCACAGCCAATATCATACTAAATGGGCAAAAGCTGAACTCATTCCTCTTGAAAACTGGTACAAGAAAAGAATGCCCTCTCTCACCACTCTTATTCAACATAGTGTTGGAAGTTCTGGCCAGGGCAATCAGGCAAGAGAAAGAAATAAAACGTATTCAAATAGTAAGAGAGGAAGTCAAATTATCTTTGTTTGCAGATGACAGGATCCTATATCCAGAATACCCCATTGTCTCAGCCCAAAAACTTCTTAAGCAGATAAGCAACTTTAGGAAAGCCTCAGGATACAAAATCCATGTGCAGAAATCACAAGCATTCCTGTCCACCAACAACAGAAAAGCAAAAACCCAAATCACAAAAGAACTTCCATTCACAACTGCTGCAAAGAGAATAAAATACCTAAGAATACAGCTAACAAGGGAAGTGAAGCACCTCTTTAAGAACTACAGACCACTGCTCAAAGCAATCAGAGAGGACATAAGCAGATGCAAAAACATTCCATACTCATAGATAGAAAGAATCGATATCGTGAAAATAACCATACTACCCAAAGCAATTTATAGATTCGATACTATTCCCTTTAAACTACTATTGATATTCTTCACAGAATTAGAAAAAATTATTTTAAAATTCATATTGAACCAAAAAATAGCTAGAATAGCCACATCCATCCCAAGCAAAAACAACAAAACTGGAGGCTTCATGCTATCTGACATCAAATGATACTATGAGGCCACAGTAACCAAAACAGCATGGTACTGGTACAAAAACGGGCACATAAACCAATGGAACATAGTAGAGAGCTTATGAATAAAACCACACATCTACAACCATATGATCTTTGACAAACCATACAAAAACAAGCAATGGGGAAAGGATTCCCTATTTATTAAATGGTGCTGGGAGAACTGGCTAGCCATATGCAGAAAACTGAAACTGGATGCCTTCCTTACATCTTATACAAAAATTAACTCAAGATGGATTAAAGATTTAAATATAAAACCCAAAACTATAAAAACCCTAGAAGAAAATCTAGGCAATACCATTTAGGACATAGGCATGGACAAAAACTTTATGACGAAATCTCCAAAAGCAATTGCAACAAAAGCAAATATTGACAAATGGGATCTAATTAAACTAAGGCACTCCTGCACAGCAAATGAAACTGTCATTAGAGCAGACAGACAACCCACAGAATGGGAGAAAATTTTTACAATCTATCCATCTGACAAACGTTTAATATCCAGAATCTATAAAGAACTTAAGCAAATTTAAAAGAAAAAACACAACCCCATTAAAAAGTGGACAAAGAATAAGAACAGACACTTCTCAAAAACACACACATGCAACCAACACATGAAAAATAGTCCAAGATCACAGATTATTAGAGAAATGCAAATCAAAACCACAATGAGATAACTTCTCATGCCAGTAAGAATGATAATTATTAAAAAAGTCAGGAAATAACAGATGCTGGTGAGATTGCAGAGAAATAGGAATGCCTTTATACTGTTGGTGGGAATGTAAATTAGTTTAACTATTGTGGAAGACAGTGTGGCAATTCCTCAGAGATTTAGAACTGGAAATACCATTTGGCCCTGCAATCTCATTACTGGGTATATACCCAAAGGAATATAAATCATTTTATTATACAGATACATGCACATGTATTTTCACTGCAGCACTATTCACAATAGCAAAGACAAGGGATCAACCCAAATGCCCATCAATAATAGACTGGATAAAGAAAATGTGGTACATACAAACTGTGGAATACTATGCAGCCACAAAAAGGAACAAGATCATGTCCTTTGCAGGGTCATGGATGAAGCTGGAAGCCAGTATCCTCACCCAGCAAACTAAGTCAGGAACAAAAAACCAAACACCACATGTTCTCACTTATAAGTGGGAGCTGAACAATAAGAATACATAGACATGGTGGGGGAACAACACTTACTAGGGTCTATTGATGGAGGGAGGGGTGGGAAGTGCATTAGGGAAAAGAGCTGATGCATGTTAGGCTTAATACCTAAATAATGAGTTGACTACTGCAGTAAACCACAATAGCACATGTTTACCTATGCAACAAAACCTGCACACCCTGCACATGTACCCTGGAACTTAAAAATAAATAAATAATTAATAATAAAATAAAATAAAATGAAAAATCCACTGGATAGCCTTAACATAAGATTGGATACAGAAGAAGAAAGAGTTGATAAATTCAAAGATTTATGAATAGTTCTTATCTATTCTGAACTGAAAAAATAAAGAAAATAAAGCATCAGTAATATATAGAAATTTATTATGAAGTACATCATGTGTGTTGTGGAGTCTGAGAGGAAGAAGAAGAAGAAGTTTATTATATACCTAAAGAAATAATGGTCAAAAATCATCCAAACTTACTAAGAAAAATACCAACTTATAAATTCAGGAAGCATGTTGAACCTCAAAGTGTAAATATAAAGAAAAATAACCTTAGGTACAGCACAGTCAAACTAGCAAAATCCAAAGATAAGGGGAAAATTTTGAAAACATCTAGCAAGAAAAGATATATATTGCATGCAGGAGAAAAATCATGCAAATTACAGCATACCTTAATAAGAAATAGCGTAGGTCAGAACATAATGGAATACCATTATTTAAGTACAGAGGATAGAGGTAATGAATTGGAATTGTGTGTTCAGTGCAAATATCCTTAAACCATGAGGGAAAATTTAAGACGGTTTTCAGATAAGAAAATTCAAAATTTTTAATTAACAGACCTACAGTATAAGAAATATTAAAATATATTGTTTCCAATGATGAACACTCACATATCATGAAAACCTGTATGTAGAGGATGGAATAAAGACCACCAGAAATAGCGAATATATGAGTAAATATAAAAACTACATTTTTCTTCTTAGTTTCTTTAGAGGCCTAGTGACTTTTTAAAACAAAGATTTTAATAATCATTGCAGGGTTTAATATATATGTGTATATGTATATATGTATATCTCAATTTATTTGAAATAGCACAAGTATAGGGGATTAAAGCAAATGATACAATTGCCAGATTTTTACATTTCTTGTGAATTGGCATACTTATCAACTGTAAGTAGACTTTAAAAATTAAGGAGGCATATTCTAATCCTTAGAGCAACCAATAAAATAAAAAACAAAAGGGTAGAGCTTACAACCTCCTAAAAAAATTACAATAGAATTTGAATAAACATTTGTTTATGAGATGGCAAAATGAAATGAACAGAACAACAAACAGATTTTGTGTTGAATGAACAGATGGAATAAATAAAAAGTAAACACCAAAGTGGTCATTCTAAATTCAGACATATTGATAATTACATTAAATGTAAGTGAATTTAAAACTCCCAATTATAAGGCAGAGATTGTCAATTCGGATTAAAAAAGAAAACAACAGAGCTATGATCTATCAAAATCACTGCCTTGTTTTTTAGGACTGGCATAACCAAAATACCAAAACCTGATAAAGATGTTATAAGAAAAGAATATTTTAAAAAAATGTCATTTGCATAAATGTTAAAATTCTCAGAAAAATATTGGGAAATCAAACACAGTTTATATAAAATAAATAGTACATTACTATCAACTGGGATTTTATACAGAAAATTCAAAGCTGATTTAAGTTTCAAAAAATGTAATTAAGGAAACTGTATTACCTGGATAAAGAAGAAAGGTAAATACGATATTCTCAATAGATGAAGAAAAAAACATTTGGTAAATAAAAACTCCACTTTTGATAAAAAAAATTCTCAGCAAATTAGAAATAAAAGGAAAAATGTTCAGCCTAATTAAGAATATCTATGACAAACCTGCAGCTAATATCATGCTTAATAATGAAGTCATTAATATGTTTTCCTCAGAACAGGGCCAAAGCAAGGACGGCCATTTTTACTACTTGTATTCAACATTATATTGGCTGTCATAGCCAGTGAATACAATAAGGCAAAAGAATAAAAAATAAAATAAATAGAAGGCATAATAGAAAGACAGAAGAAAACCTTTCCCATGAAATTATAATTAAATATGTAGATAATCTTTGCATGGATTGGCAAGCAATTTCCAAGTGTATATATGTGTGTGTGTATATATATATGTATATACATATGTATATTTAGAACCAGAAATACCATTTGACCCAGCAATCCCATTACTGGGTATATACCCAAAGTAATATAAATAATTTTATTATACAGATACATGCACATATATATGTCCATATATATATTATATAGCTATCTATGTATATGATATATATCTATATATTATATATAGCTATATATATGATATATAATATCTATATCTATATCTATATATAATATCTATATATAATATAGATATAATATCGACATATAATATATAGACATATATATGTGCATGTATCTGTATTATATATAATATAATATTATATATATCTGTATAATATATATAATTATATATATAATATATTATATATAGACATATATAATATATTATATATAGTCTATATATATTATATATATATGTATATATGTGTATGTATATATATATATATATATATATATATGTATGGTCTCTATTGCAGCTATTCAACTTTTTTGTAGTGTTAAAGCAGCCATAGCAAATAAGTAAATGGATGGGCATGTCTGTGTTTCAATAAAACTTTATTTTAAAAAAATAAACGTGGGCTTAGATTTGTCCTGCATGCCAGATTCTCAACTCTAAGTAGATTTAAAAGAACTATTAAATCTACTATGTAAATTTATGAAGATTACAGGATACAAGAACCAAATTAAAATCCATGTATTTCAGTATCATAGCAGAAAAATTTGAAAATGGAATTTTAATAATTTATCTTGATTATATCACTAAAAATGCTAATTACATAGGAATGCATTAAATAAATTGAAAGGCCTCTATATTGGAAACTTTAAAAATACTGCAGAAAATTTTAAAAAGACAAATAAATGGAGTTATAACATTTTCATGGGTAAAATTACTGAATATTTGTAAGTTATCAATTCTCTTCAAATTGATTTGTAAGTTTACTGCAACCCCAAACATAAATCCAGAGATATTAAAAAAATAGAAATGGACAAGATATTTCCAACTTTTAAAAATCAAAACCCAATGGACCTAGACTAGCCAATACAATCCCTAAAAAGAATATGTTGGCTGGGAGCGGTGGCTCATGCCTGTAATCCCAGCACTTTGGGAGGCCAAGGCGGGTGGGTCACGAGGTCAGGAGATAGAGACCATCCTGGCTAACACGGTGAAACCCCGTCTCTACTAAAAATACAAAAAAAAAAAAAAAAAAAATTAGCCAGGCGTGGTGGCCGGTGCCTGTAGTCCCAGCACCTCAGTAGGCTGAGGCAGGAGAATGGCGTGAACCCGGGAGGCAGAGCTTGCAGTGAGCCGAAATCGCACCACTGCACTCCAGCCTGGGTGACAGAGCGAGACTCCGTCTCAAAAAAAAAAAAAAGAATATGTTGAGAATTCACGTTTTTATAGCAATTTTCAAGAATTAGTATAAAACTTTACTGATCAGGATAGTATAAAAAAGATAGTATAATATTGGCGTAAGATCATGAAGGAATAGGATTTAGTGGGTGCAGCGCACCAGCATGGCACATGTATACATATGTAACTAACCTGCACAATGTGCACATGTACCCTAAAACTTAAAGTATAATAATAAAAAAAAGAAATAGATCTACACATATACAATTAATTAATTTTTTACCAAGACACCAATACAACTACAATGGAGGATTAAAGTATTTCAGCAAATGGTGCTAGAAGAACTGGATATCTATACGGAATAAAAAGACTCTCAACCCTTACCTCACAGTGTACACAAACATTAATTCTAGATAGTAATATATGTTTAAATATAGAAGCTAAATGTGTAATGCTTCTAGAATAAAACGTAGGAGATTGTGACTTTGGATAGGCAAAGGTGTTTTGGACAGCACACAGAAAGCAATAGCCATAGGCTGGGCGCAGTGGCTTACGCCTGTAATCCCAGCAATTTGAAAGGCCGAGGCGGGCGGATCACCTGAGTTCGGGAGTTTGAGACCAGCCTGATCAACATAGAGAAACCTCGTCACTACTGAAAATACAAAATTAGTCGGGCATGGTGGCACACGCCTGTAATCCCAGCTACTTGGGAGGCTGAGGCAGGAGAATCACTTGAACCTGGGAGGCGGAGGTTGTGGTGAGGTGAGATTGCGCCATTGCATTCCAGCCTGGGCAACAAGAGCGAAACACTGTCAAAAAAAAAAAAAAAAAGAAGAAAGAAAGAGAGATAGAGAGAGAGGAAAGAAAGAAAGAAAGAAAAACAAAGAAAGAACCATAAAATGAAAACAATGTATAAGCTAAACTGTCAAAAATTCAAACATCTGCTTATCAAATTATATCACTAAGAAAATAAGAAGGCAAGCAATGGATTGTGAGAAAATATTTGTACTATGTCTGACAAAGGACTTTATTTAGAATGCATACATGGTAGAAAGTAGTTTTTTTTTTTTATTATACTTTAAGTTTTAGGGTACATGTGCACATTGTGCAGGTTAGTTACATATGTATACATGTGCCATGCTGGTGCACTGCACCCACTAACTCATCATCTAGCATTAGGTATATCTCCCAATGCTATCCCTCCCCCCTCCCCCCACCCCACAACAGTCCCCAGAGTGTGATATTCCCCTTCCTGTGTCCATGTGATCTCATTGTTCAATTCCCACCTATGAGTGAGAATATGCGGTGTTTCGTTTTTTGTTCTTGCGATAGTTTACTGAGAATGATGATTTCCAATTTCATCCATGTCCCTACAAAGGACATGAACTCAACATTTTTTATGGCTGCATAGTATTCCATGGTGTATATGTGCCACATTTTCTTAATCCAGTCTATCATTGTTGGACATTTGGGTTGGTTCCAAGTCTTTGCTATTGTGAATAATGCCGCAATAAACATATGTGTGCATGTGTCTTTATAGCAGCATGATTTATAGTCCTTTGGGTATATACCCAGCAATGGGATAGCTGGGTCAAATGGTATTTCTAGTTCTAGATCCCTGAGGAATCGCCACACTGACTTCCACAATGGTTGAACTAGTTTACAGTCCCACCAACAGTGTAAAAGTGTTCCTATTTCTCCACATCCTCTCCAGCACCTGTTGTTTCCTGACTTTTTAATGATTGCCATTCTAACTGGTGTGAGATGATATCTCTTAGTAGTTTTGATTTGCATTTCTCTGATGGCCAGTGATGATGAGCATTTTTTCATGTGTTTTTTGGCTGCATAAATGTCTTCTTTTGAGAAGTGTCTGTTCATGTCCTTCACCCACTTTTTGATGGGGTTGTTTGTTTTTTTCTTGTAAATTTGTTTGAGTTCATTGTAGATTCTGGATATTAGCCCTTTGTCAGATGAGTAGGTTGTGAAAATTTTCTCCCATGTTGTAGGTTGCCTGTTCACTCTGATGGTAGTTTCTTTTGCTGTGCAGAAGCTCTTTAGTTTAATTAGATCCCATTTGTCAATTTTGTCTTTTGTTGCCATTGCTTTTGGTGTTTTGGACATGAAGTCCTTGCCCATGCCTATGTCCTGAATGGTAATGCCTAGGTTTTCTTCTAGGGTTTTTATGGTTTTAGGTCTAACATTTAAATATTTAATCCATCTTGAATTGATTTTTGTATAAGGTGTAAGGAAGGGATCCAGTTTCAGCTTTCTATATATGGCTAGCCAGTTTTCCCAGCACCATTTATTAAATAGGGAATCCTTTCCCCATTTCTTGTTTTTCTCAGGTTTGTCAAAGATCAGATAGTTGTAGGTATGTGGCGTTATTTCTGAGGGCTCTGTTCTGTTCCATTGATCTATATCTCTGTTTTCATACCAGTACCATGCTGTTTTGGTTACTGTAGCCTTGTAGTATAGTTTGAAGTCAGGTAGTGTGATGCCTCCAGCTTTGTTCTTTTGGCTTAGGATTGACTTGGCGATGCGGGCTCTTTTTTGGTTCCATATGAACTTTAAAGTAGTTTTTCCTAATTCTGTGAAGAAAGTCATTGGTAGCTTGATGGGGATGGCATTGAATCTGTAAATGACCTTGGCAGTATGGCCATTTTCACGATATTGATTCTTCCTATCCATGAGCATGGAATGTTCTTCCATTTGTTTGTATCCTCTTTTATTTCCTTGAGCAGTGGTTTGTAGTTCTCCTTGAAGAGGTCCTTCACATCCCTTGTAAGTTGGATTCCTAGGTATTTTATTCTGTTTGAAGCAATTGTGAATGGGAGTTCACTCATGATTTGGCTCTCTGTTTGTCTGTTGTTGGTGTATAAGAATGCTTGTGATTTTTGTACATTGATTTTGTATCCTGAGACTTTGCTGAAGTTGCTTATCAGCTTAAGGAGATTTTGGGCTGAGACAATGGGGTTTTCTAGATAAACAATCATTTTATGAGACCAGCATCATTCTGATACCAAAGCCGGGCAGAGACACAACCAAAAAAGAGAATTTTAGACCAATATCCTTGATAAACATTGATGCAAAAATCCTCAATAAAATACTGGCAAACCGAATGCAGCAGCACATCAAAAAGCTTATCCACCATGATCACGTGGGCTTCATCCCTGGGATGCAAGGCTGGTTCAATATAGGCAAATCAATAAACGTAATCCAGCATATAAACAGAGCCAAAGACAAAAACCACATGATTATCTCAATAGATGCAGAAAAAGCCTTTGACAAAATTCAACAACCCTTCATGCTAAAAACTCTCAATAAACTAGGTATTGATGGGACGTATTTCAAAATAATGAGAGCTATCTATGACAAACCCATAGCCAATATCATACTGAATGGGCAAAAACTGGAAGCATTCCCTTTGAAAACTGGCACAAGACAGGGATGCCCTCTCTCACCACTCCTATTCAACATAGTGTTGGAAGTTCTGGCCAGGGCAATCAGGCAGGAGAAGGAAATAAAGGGTATTCAATCAGGAAAAGAGGAAGTCAAATTGTCCCTGTTTGCAGACGACATGATTGTTTATCTAGAAAGTAGTTTTTAAAAAGAACTAAGAAGTGAATACCTAATTCACAAAGAAAGATATATGAATGGTTAATTCGTGTATAAGAGATACTCAACATCATCAATCACCAGGAAAATATAAATTAAAACCACAATGAAATTCCATAAGACACACCAGAAATAGCTAAAATAAAAAATATTGACAATATCAAGCATTGATAAGATTGCAGAGCAACTGGAACTCGCATACATTGCTGGTAGAAATATAAAATGATAAAACAATGTTGTAAAATAGCTTGACAGTTTTTAATAAAGTTAAACATACTCTATTCTATGACTTAGCAATTCCACTCATAATTATGCACTCAAGGAAAATGAAGACAGTATGTTTTATAGGAGCTGTATAAAAAACTACCCACATATTGGAGAATGGATTTTAAAAATATGGCATATTTATGCAGTGGAATATTAGTAGCCATGAAAGAATGAACTACTACACTGATATTATACAAAACACATGGGTAAATTTCATAGACATGTTGAGCAAAGAGAAGCCATACACATAGAGTGTAAATTATAATTTCATCTACGTGAAGTTCCAGAAGAGCTAAAATTAATATATGGTGAAAAAAATTAGAAAGGGAAATGAAGAACATTTTAGGACAAAGAAAATACTCTATGTCTTAATAAGATATGGGTTACATAGGTGAACTCATTTGTCAAACTCCATCAAATTGAACACAAACTTTTTACATTTCATTGTATGCAAATATTACCAAAAATAACTGACAATAAATATTGAACTCTGAAGTTTCGTTCACAGTAGTATTTTATATAAATACAGAAATGACAAATACTAAAATACACTCTATGGTTTTGGATTGGAATTGTATCAGTATGCACCCATGGTTTTTAATATATTGAATATAGGAATGTATAATTTATAGAAATATATATGTCTATATTTATCTTTTTCTTAGCTCTTTTAGAAACAATGACATACCACTTGCAATGAGTCTGTTGAAATGAACAGACTCTCCATTAAAAGGAAACCGGGTTGTTATGTGCAGGGCTGAGGCAGAGAAAATATAAACTGAGCCTGGAGCGTCTTGCTGGAGCAAAAGACTTTAAAGTACACAAAAATGATGAGGCCATAATAAAGAGACCCAAGAATTAGTTGGAAGGGATTCCTACTGGCCAGATCTTGAATAATTTAAACATGGAGATAAATAGCAATAGTAAATGTAAATGCTATGACCCATTTCACAAAATAAGAGTGAATTAGGCCATATGTATAAAAATAGGGTGGACAGATAAAATATCTAGGGGGAAAGGAAAAACTCTTCTCCACAATAGCATGAATACTAATAAATATATGGCATTGAGGCTAGTAGATGATAAAACAAGTAGGTGAAATTTTGATTACAAACAGGATTACAAACTCTTCTCTACAATAGCATGAATACTAATAAATATATGGCATTGAGGCTAGTAGATGATAAAACAAGTAGGTGAAAATTTGATTACAAACAGGAAACTTGCATCACCTCAAAATGTCTTCTGACATATTATGCATTAATACATTGTAAAAAAATAGAAAATTTACAATAGAAAAGCCTAGCAGTTATCACTTTCACCAATTAATCAAAGCTAATTGGGAGAAACTGATATCATAGGCCTCCTTATATAATGCATTAAGAAAAACAGCCTTACGTCAGTGATTTTCCTGACCAAAAATGCATGATCTCATTCTAAGGAAACATCAGACAACAATCAGGGACATTCTACAAAATAACTGCCTGTACACCACAAAAATGTCAAGTTCAAGAAAGCCAAAGAAAGGCTAAGGAATTGTTCCACATTAAAGGAGACAAGAGATTTGACAACTAAATGCAATATAGAATCCTGAAAGAAATTCTGTTCTGCAGAAAAAAAATGCCATAAAGAATGTTATTGAGAAAAATTTTTAAAATTTGAATATAAACTCTAGATTAAATAATAGTATTATATTAATGTTAAATTTCCTGATTATGATAACTATTCTTTGGTTCTGTTAAAAAATCTCATTTTTCTTAAGAAAAACACACTAAATAGTAATAAGGGTATATAGTATCTCTAACTGTCTTTCAAGGTTCAGAAATAAATAATTCAGAAAAATACACATATAGAGAGAAAAATGATAAAGCAACTGGGACAATATGTAAACCACTGATAAACCTGAGAGTTTGTTGTATTATTTTTGCATTTCTTCTATGAGTAACAAATTATATGAATACACCAAGTGACCAAAGAAGTGTTTTATTCATTTGCGGGTAGTAGAGGCATGTATTAGACATTTTCAAGGGGTCTAGTGAGCTCAAACTTTTGCTTTTCTTTGGGGTCCTGCCCCCAGTTCCAACGAAGGTTGTTTCTGGCAGTGAAATTTGTCCTATATAGTACATCTACCTCAGGCCCTCACTGATTGAAGCTGAAAACAACTGATTCAAACTAAGTAACTATGATTTTTTTTCACCAGGTTTTTAAAAATAGGATTAAATGATTGCTTTGAGAAGAAATGCACACCCTTTTGTTCTCACAGGTAGCTTTTTCCAGAATAACACTTTCAGTCCCTCCTTTCACCCATTACTTATAATCATTTAGCTGCATGGTTAGATAGTGAGACTGGCCTTCATTGTCCCTTACTTTTCTGTTGAGCAGAGATAAAACCTTGTAGCTCCTCTCCCTAGAATCTCCTTTCCTCACCTTTTTCTTTATGTAAGTTTCCTGGAAAGACTCTGTCCCTGCAGGGATGAGAGCTGTATCTCTGAGAGGGTTTAGTTTAGGAAGTAAAATTGTAGAAAGTCCATTTGGCCTTAAATCCAACGCATATTCTCTAATCCAGTCTTATCAGGGATAAATATTTTTATCTTCATCTGTATGATTCCTACATCTCTAAAATTGGTTTCCCATAAGGAGAAAGGGGTGTGATTAATTATCACCCTCAAACTGCCAGGCAGTCACCACAAAGTGACTGGAAAAGCAGAGAAAACAGCTATAGGAAGAGACACAGATTTGAAAAGACAAACGATGAAACATTTAGTTCTCATGGATTTTTAATTTATTAACTAATTCCTTCTTCAATTACAGCTATATTTATCTCCCCCTTAGGATTCCAAAAGACACACACATGTCTTTAAAATAAATCCTGGGACTTAGACTTGGATTCAAAGAGACTGAACTGATTTCAGGCATTATTCTTCTGGCTAGTATGATAAATTTTAAAAATTATATTTCCGTAAATTTCACAATAGTGAATTTACTTCTATTCTCTTATTTGTTGGTTACTGGAAAACCTAGTCAAAAAGCCATTTAGACTCCAAGACCATGGAGAAAGACACCATTTAGGGCAGGCTGATTATAGATGTGTATTGCAACATGAATGTCTTCAGTATAAGCCTTTGAAGTAAGGAAGAGAAGACAGGGAATATCAAGAAAGGGATGGTACAGACTGGACTAACTAACACTGGTGCAATCAAGACCTACCCTTTGACTTAATCCCCAGTGTCCTGAGTTCTGAAAGTCAAGGTGGAAAAAAATGTACTCCAAATTCACTGAAAACCACTTTTACTGGATGATGGTACAGGGTGTAACTTCAGCAGAGAGATAAATGATTTAAAATTAATTAAGAATGTTACATAAGGAACTTGCTGATATTTAGTTATATTTATATCTTCTTGAGTCACTTCTGAGATCCCCTGGGACGAGTTAAAGGGTATAAAATCACTTGAGCAGACTAGATTAGTCTTCCCAGATTTTTTTTTTTCTTTTGAGACGGAGTCTCGCTCTGTCGCCCAGGCTGGAGTGCAGTGGCGCGATCTCGGCTCACTGCAAGCTCCGCCTCCTGGGTTCACGCCATTCTCCTGCCTCAGCCTCCCGAGTAGCTGGGACTACAGGCGCCCGCCACCACGCCCGGCTAATTTTTAGTATTTTTAGTAGAGACGGGGTTTCACCGTGTTAGCCAGGATGGTCTCGATCTCCTGACCTCGTGATCCACCCGCCTCGGCCTCCCAAAGTGCTGGTCTTCCCAGATTTTTAAATGGACAGTTAATGTTCAGATCTTCTTTTTAATAATGAAATGTATTTTACTCACTTAAAATTCCGTGTCAGAATCATGTGCACTGGGTTTACCAAATAATGATGGTGTCCACTGTCAAAGTTGTTTAGAACAAGAAAGGAAAAAAAATTCAATTGACACAATTCTTTTCATGGAAATGAATTAGGCAGGGACAGAAGTGAAAATCCTGTCTTTCTGCCATAAAATGGAAGTTGGATTTCTCTATAGTCTCTTCCAAAAGATAAAGGCAAGGTAATACTGCCCACTCATTCTACCAGCCAGCATTATTTTAATACCCAAACCAGGCAAGGACATTACAAGAAATGAAAACTGTAGAGTAATATATCTCATAAACATAGATGCAAAAAACTTCTACAAAATTTTAGAAAATTAAGTCCAACACTGTATAAAAAGAATGATATACTATGATCAAGTGGCATTTATCCTAAGTACGCATGATAGCTTCAACATCCACAAATCAATTAATGTATTGCATCATATCAACAAGCTAAAACAGAAAAATCACACGAACTTATCCACATATGTGAAAAAAGTATTTGACAGACCCAACACCTACTTATGACAAAAACTATCAGTCAACTAGGAATACAGGGGAATTTCCTCAACTTGATTAAGAATATCTACCAAAAAAACTCTACAGCTAATATCATAGTTAATGGTGAGAAACTTAGAGCTTTCTAAGATCAAGAACAAGGCAGGGATGTCCTCTCTCACCACTGCTTTTCAACATTGTACTGAAAGTCCTAGCTAACTTGATTAGAGAAGAAAAGGAAATAAAAGGCATACAGATTGGGAAGGAAGAAATAAAGCTGTGTTTGTCTACACTTTACAAGATCAACTTCATGGAAAATTTGAAGGAATTGACAAAAAAACTTCTTGGAACTAATAAGCAATTATAGCAAGATTGCAGGATGCAAGGTTAGTATAAAAGAATCAATCACTTTCCTTTATAACAAAAATAAATGAGTATAATTTGAAATTAAGACCACTTTACCACTTATGTTAGCACTCCTCCCAAAATAAAATACTTAGATATGAATCTTATAAAACATGTATAAGAGCTATATGAGGAAAACTACAAAACTCTGATGAAAGATTTCAAAGAACTAAATATGTGGAGAAATATTTCATGATCATAAATGGGAAGACTCAATATTGTCAAGATTTCGTATTTTATACCTTGATCTACAGATTCAAGCCAATTAAAAATCCCAGCAAGTTATTTTGTAGGTGTTTACAAGGTAATCCCGAATTTCATATGGGAAGGCAAAAGACTCAGAGTAGCCAACTGAATATTGAAGAGAACGTGGTTGCCTCCATGTGATACTACATGACTGTAAGATTTCCTATAAAGCTATAGTAATAATGACAGCGTGGTATTGGTTGAAACCGACAAAATAGATAAATGGAGCAGAACTAAAAGCCTGGAAATAAATCTACATAAATAAAGATAACCAATCTTTGACAAAGAAACAAAGGCAATAAAATGAAGTTAAAGATAGACTTTTAACAAATGGTACTGGAACAACTGGATATCTGTATGCCAAAAAAAATAAAAAATCCAGACACAGTTCTTACATTCTTCACAAAACATTGCTCAAAATGGACAAGGGACCTAAATGCAAAGTACAAAACTATAAAATTCTTACAAGATAACATAGAAGAAAATTACGATGGCCGTGGGTTTGATGATGACTTTTTGAATATGACATCAAAGACATGAGCTAATTGGTAAGCTGGACTTTATTAAAAGCAAAACTTAATACTCTGTATAAGACAATTTCAAGAAAATAAGAAAACAAGCCAAAGACTGGGAGAAAATATTAGCAAAGCACACATCTGATAAAAAAAAGTTATCTAAAATATACAAAGCCCTCTTAAAACTCAACAATGAGAAACAAATAACCAGATTAAAATATAGGGAAAAGATCTGAACAGGTATGTCAGCAAGAAGATATAGAGATGACAAGGAAGCATATGAAAAGATGTTCAACATCATATGTCATTACGGAATTACAAATTAAAACATCATTGAGATGCACACCTATTAAAGAGAGCAATCTCCAAAACACTGAAAATACCAAATGCCAGCAAACACTCATTCATTAAAGGTGGGAATGCAAAATGATACAGACGTTTTGGAAGACAGTTTGGTAGTTTCTGACAGAATTATATGTACTGTTATAAACTTAAGGTAAAGGGGTGGAAGAAGATATTCCATGCAAATGGACACCAAAGGCAAGCAGGAGTAGCTTTTAAAGTCAGACAAAACAAGGTTTAAAACAGCAATAGTTAAAAAAGACAAAAGAGGATATTATATAATGGTAAAAGGACTAGTCCAACAGGAAAATATCACAATCCTAAATATATATGCACCTAACACTGGAGTTCCCAAATGTATAAACAGTTAACTTCTAGACCTGGGAAATGAGATAGACAGCAATACAATAATAGTGGGGGACTTCAATACTCCACGGACAGCACTAGACAAGTCATCAAGACAGAAAGTCAACAACAACAACAACGACAAGACAATGGATTTAAAGTATACCCTAGAACAAATGGACTTATCAGATATTTAAAGAAAATTATATTCAACAACTGCAGAATATACATTGCATTCATCAGTACATGAAGCATACTCCAAGACAGATCATATGATAGGCCACAAAACAAGTGTCAACATATTTAAGAAAACTGGGCTGGATGCTGTGGCTCATGCCTGTAATCCCAGCACTTTGGGAGGCCGAGGCGGGGGGATCACGAGGTCAGGGAATTGAGACCATCCTGGCTAACATGTTGAAACCCCATCTCTACTAAAAATACAAAAGGAAAAAATAGCCAGGTGTGGTGGTGGGTGCCTGTAGTCCCAGCTACTTGGGAGGCTGAGGCAGGAGAATGGAGTGAACCTGGGAGGCAGAACTGCACTCCAGCCTGGGCAACAGAGTGAGACCCATCTCAAAAAAAAAAGAAAAAAGAAAAAAGAAAAAGAAAACTCAAATTATGGCAAATACTCTCTCAGACCACCGTGGAATAAAATCGGAAATCAACTCCATGGTTTGAGGAACCCTCAAAACCATGCATATACTTGGAAATTAAATAACCTGCTCCTGAATGATCACTGTGTCAACAATGAAATTAAAGAAGGAAATTCAATCATTCCTTGAACTGAACAATAATAGTGACACAACCTATCAAAACTTCTGGGATACAGCAAAAGCAGTGCTAAAAGGGATGTTCATAGCATTAAATGCCTGCATCAAAAAGTCTGAAAGAGTACAAATAGACAATCTAAAGTCACACCTCGAGGAACTAGAGAAAAAAAAACAAACCAAACCCAAGCCCAGCAGAAGAAAAGAAATAACAAAGATCAGAGCAGAACTAAATGAAATAGAAACAAAAAAATAAAATAAAAAAGGTAAATGAAACAAATAGCTGGTTCTTTGTAAAGACACACAAAATTGATAAATGATTAGGAAGATTAACCAAGAAGAGATAAGATCCAAATAAGCTCAATTAGAAACGAAATGGGAAATATTACAACTGATACCACAGAAATACAAAAGGTTATTCAAGGCTACTATAAACGCATTCATCCACACAAACTACAAAACCTGGTTACATTCCTGGAAATATACAACTCCCCTAGATTAAACCAGAAAGAAATAGAAACTCTGAACAGACCAATAACAAGCTGTGAGATTGAAATAATAAAAAAAAAATTGCCAACAGAACAAAGTCCAGGACTAGATGGATTCACAGCTGAATTGTATCAGATATTCAAAGAATAATTGGTACCAATTCTACTGAAACTATTCCAAGAGATAGAGAAAGAGGAAATCTTCTCTAAATCATTTTATGAAGCCACTATCACCCTAATACCAAGACCAGGAAAGGACATAACAAAAAAGGAAAACTACAGGCCAATATCTGTGATGAACATAGGTGCAAAAATCCTCAACAAAATACTAGATAACTGGATCCAACAGCATATCAAAAAGATAATCTACCATGATCAAGTGGGTTCTATACTAGAGATGAGAGGATGGTTTAACATATGGAAGCCAATAAATGTGCTACACCACATAAAAAGAATTAAAAACAAAAATCACATGATCATCTAAATAGATGCAGAAAAAACATTTGATAAAATCCAGCATCACTTTATGATTAAAACCCTCAGCAAAATCGGCATACAACGGACATTCCTTAAGGTCATAAAAGCTATCTATTACAAACCCACAGCCAATATTGTACTGAACAGGAAAAAGTTGAAAGCATTCCCCTAGAAAACTGGAACAAGACAGGGATGCCCACTTTCACCACTTTTATTCAACATAGTACTGGAAATCCTAGCCAGAGCAATCAGACAAGAGAAATAAATCAAGGGCATCCAAATTGGTGAAGAGGAAGGAAAACTGTTGCTGTTTGTTGATGATATGATCATATACATACAAACCCTAAAGACTCATCCAAAAAGCTCCTAGATTTGATAAACTAAAGCAGTAAAGTTTCAGGTCACAAAATTAATACATACAAATTGGTAGCACTGCTATACACTAATAACAACCAAGCTGCGAATCAAATCAAGAACTCACCACCTTTTACAACAGCTGCAAAAAAATAATTCTTAGGAATATACATAACCAAAGAGGTGACAGACCTCTACAAAAGGAACTACAAATCACTGCTGAAAGAAATAATAGATGACACAAATGGAAACACATCCCATGATCATATGTGGGTAGAATCAATATTGTGAAAACGACCATACTGCCAAAAACAATCTACAAATTCCGTGTAATTCCCATCAAAATACCACCATCATTCTTCACATAACTAGAAAAAACAATCCTAAAATTCTTATGGAACAAAAAAGAGCCTGCATAGCCAAAGCAAGATGAAGCAAAAAGAACAAATCTGGGGGAATTATATTACCTGACCTCAAACTGTACTGTAAGACTATAGTCACCAAAGTAGCATGGTAATGGTATAAAAATATGTACTTTGACCAATGGAACAGGATAGAGAACCCAGAAATAAAGCCAAATACTTATAGCCAACTGATTTTCAACAAAGCAAACAAAAACATAAAGTGGGGAAAGGACACCCTATTTAATAACTGGTGCCGGGATAACTGGCAAGCCACATGTAGAAGAATAAAACTGGATCTTTATTTCTTACCTTATACAAAAATCAACTCAAGATGGATCAAAGACTTAAATCTAGGACCTGAAACCATAAAAAACCTAGACGATAAGATCAGAAAAACTCTTCTAGGCATTGACTTAGGCAAAGACTTAATGATCAAGAAAAGCAAATGCAACAAAAACAAAGATAAATAGATGAGACTTAATTAAACTAAAAAGCTTCTGCACAGCAAAAGAATTAGTTGGCAGAAGAAACAGACAATCCACAGAGTGGGAGAAAATATTTGCAAACTATGCATCTGACAAAGGACTAATAACCAGAATCTAGAAGGAACTCAAACAAACAAATCAACAAGAAAAAAACAAACAATCCCATCAAAAAGTGGGTTAAGGACATGAATACACAATTCTCAAAAGAATATATACAAACGGCCAACAAACATATGAAAAAATACTCAACATCATTAGGTATCAGGAAAATGCAAATTGAAATCACAATGAGATACCACGTTATTCCTGCAAGAATTGCCATTATTTAAAAGTGAAAATAAATAAATAAATGCTGCAGTGGATATGGGAAGAAGGGAACACTGATACACTGCTGGTGGGAATGTAAATTGTATAACCTTGATGGAAAATAGTATGGAGATACCTTAAAGACCTAAAAGTACATCTACCATTTGATCCAGCAATCCCACTACTAGGTATCTACCCAAAGAAAAATAAGTCACTATATAAAATAGACACTTGCACATGTATGTTTATAATGGCAAAACTCACAATTGCCAAGATGTGAAACCAACCTAAGTACCCACTGACTAACGAGTAGATAAAGAAAATGTGGTATGTATATATACACACACATACATACACACACACACATACACACACACCATGGAATACTACTCAGCCATTAAAAGGATTGAAATAATGTCTTTTGCAGGAACTTGGGTGGAGCTGGAGGCCATCACTCTAAGTAACACAGAAATGAAAAATAAAAAACTATATGTTGGGAGCTAAGCTATGAGTACACAAAGGCATATAGAGTGATATAATGGGCTTTACAGACTCAGAAGGAGAAGGGTGGAAGTGGGGGTTAGGGATAAAAAAACTACACGTTAGTACAATCTACACAATGTACAATGTACTTGGGTGATAGGTGGACTAAAATTTCAGAATTAACCATGAAAATAATTATATATATATGTATATAACCATATATAATTATATAGTTATATATGCATATATACATATGATTTTTTAAAATCTTTTTTTAACACAGAGGCAACAAGTTTATGAGGTATACCAAGAGACTTAATATAGGGACAGGAATCATACTTCAAAAAGCAGTGTATTTCTTCAGGTTTCTGTAGCGGGAAAAAAAATAGAATTGGGTAAATGTTTTAAAAATCATGTAGATTAGCACTTTCGGAGGCCGAGGCAGGTGGATCACCTGAGGTAAGGAGTTTGAGACCAGCCTGGACACATGGCGAAACCCCGTCTCTACTAAAGATAACAAAAATTAGCTGGGCGTGGTGGTGGGCGCCTATACTCCCAGCGATTCGGGAGGCTGAGGAAGGAGAATTGCTTGAACCCAGCAGGTGGAAGTTGCAGTGAACTGAGATTGTGCCATTGCACTCCAGCCTGGGTAACAAGAGCAAAACTCCATCTCAAAAAAAAAAAATCATGTAGATTAATTAGATCCCATTTGTCAATTTTGGCTTTTGTTGCCATTGCTTTTGGTGTTATAGTCAGGAAGTCTTTGCCCACACCTATGTTCTGAATGGGATTGCCTAGGTTTTCTTCTAGGGTTTTTATGGTTTTAGGTCTTATGTTCAAGTCTTTAATCCACCTTAAGTTATTTTTTGTATAAGGTGTAAAGAAGGGGTCCAGTTTCAGTTTTCTGCATATGGCTAGCCAGTTTTCCCAACACCATTTATTAAATAGGGAATCCTTTCCCCATTGCTTGTTTTTGTCAGGTTTGTCAAAAATCAGATGGGTATAGATGTGTGGCGTTATTTCTGAGGCCTCTGTTCTGTTCCCAACAGGCAACCTACAGAATGGGATAAAATTTTTGCAATCTCTCCATCTGACAAAAGGCTAATATCCAGAATCTACAATGAACTTAACCAAATTTACAAGAAAAAAAAAAAACCCCATCAAAAAGTGGGCAAAGGATATGAATAGACCCTTCTCAAAAGAAGACGTTTATATGGCCAAAAAACATATGAAAAAAAGCTCATCATCACTGGTCATTAGAGAAATGCAAATCAAAACCACAATGAGATACCATCTCATTCCAGTTAGAATGGGTATCATTAAAAAGTGAGAAAACAACAGATGCTGGAGAGGAGGTGGAGAAATAGGAACAGTTTTACACCGTTGGTGGGAGTGTAAATTAGTTCAACCATTGTGGAAGACAGTGTGGCAATTCCTCAAGGATCTAGAACCAGAAATACCATTTGATCCAGCAATCCCATTACTCAGTATACACACAAAGGATTACAAATCATTCTGCTATAAAGACACATGCACACATATGTTTATTGCAGCACTATTCACAATAGCAAAGACTTGGAACCAACCCAAATACCCATCAGTGATAGACTAGATAAGGAAAATGTGACATATGCACCATGGAGTACTATGCAGCCATAAAAAGGATGAGTTCATGTCCTTTGCAGGGACATGGATGAAGCCGGAAACTATCATTCTCAGCAAACTAACACAGAAACAAAACCAAACAGCACATGTTCTCAGTCATAAGTGGGAGCTGAACAATGAGAACACATGGACATGGACACAGGATTGGAACATCACACACTGGGGCCTGTCAGCCGGTGGGCCACTAGGGGAGGGATAGCATTAGGAGAAATACCTAATGTAGATGATGAGTTGATGGGTGCAGCAAACCACCATAGCACGGTATACCTATATAACAAACCTGCACATTCTGCACATGTATCCTAGAACTTAAAGTATAATTTAAAAAAAGATATACAGATGGCAAATAAGCATATAAAAAGATGCTTCCCATCATATGTCATCAGGGAAAAGCAAGTTAAAATTTATTATCTTTATTATTTATGTATTGATTTGGTAAGATATTGCTTTAAGAAAAGCTATTAGACTATAAGTGCCCCCAATATTTATGTATGTTGCCTCAATGTTCAAAGCTTATCTTTTTTTTAGCAAGTTGATTTGTGTCTTAACTTTAATTCTATGCTAATTAGAAAATCTAAGAGAATAACTAAAAGAAAGAACAATTTACTCAGTCCATCAGTGGTAGTCATGGCAGGAAATAGAATGCATAAACTAATTATTGCCAAACGCCACATGTTCCCACTCATAAATCGGAGTTGAACAATGAGAACAGATGGACACAGGGAGGGGAATATCACACACCGGGGCCTGTCGGGGGTTGGGGGGCTAACGGAGGGATAGCATTAGGAGAAATACCTAATGTAGATGATGGGTTGATGGGCGCAGCAAACCACCATCATATGTGTATACCTATGTAAAAAACCTGCGAGTTCTGCACATGTATCCCAGAACTTAAAGTATAATAAAAAATAAAGTCATGTAGAAAATGACTGCTATGAAAGAAACAATATAACTTATAATTCAATGGTTAATGTGATAGTAAATACATGGAAACAGAATTATAGAATTATAATATAGCAGATTCTATATTCAGGTACAGTTACTCTTTTTACTTATAAAAAGGGTGTAATCAAAGGAAATATTTTTATGCTATTTTTCTTAGTTTTTCATTTTCAAAGTCCCATTCCTAAATTACTACACTTACTGTACTAAAAATTCAAAACAAAAAATTGCTATGTACACAGAACATGAAAATTATCTGTAGATAAAATAGCTAGTTCATTAAGCAGTCATTCCAATCATTTCAACCAGTAATGAAAATGCAATTAAAATTTAATTTGTTTTAATATCACCTTGCACTTCTTGGGCTGGAAAACACCATAAGGGAAGAAATCATATGTATCCTGTCTCCAGGATCTACAATATTATGCTATTGAAATACTCAATAAATATTTATTTAACAAAGAACATATTACAAGCATTATAGATTTTAACTACTTTCTCATTATGACACCAGTCTTATTTTTTCATTATTTAGATATCCACACAAATAATTCTTCCAGCATCCTGGTTTCTTGGTAATTTGACCTCCTTCCTTTTCTCCAAATATCTTGATCTCCATTATACCTTAGCTACCCACTCCCACAGTCACACTCTTGAATGTGTCACTACCAATTACTGCACCCATTCCATAATCTCTGTTCTAAGTGTACTGTTCTTTGACTTTTACCTCCTATCTTTCTCTTAGCTCATTACTCTCACTAATACCTCGCTCCTACTATTTTTCAACTCTCCATCCAGTACACATAACCTATTGATTCTACCATCAATACACTGTCCCTTTTCACCCTTATGTCCTCACTTGCCAAGTGACACAGCTTAAAATTCATAATCTATCACTATAATAACTCCCTTTGATATATAATTTTAACGCCCTCACTTTGACTTATTCTGGTAAAATTTAACTCTATACCGGCTCTTACAAAATGCAGGTGAACATAGCTAGAGTCAAATATACAAATGCTTCATGTTCTCAATCTATAGAATCATAATCACTTGTCACAAAAGGATTTTCAGTATCGCCCCACAGCAATTGCATTACATTTCCTAATCAGTTCACTCTCCCACTTTGCCAAGCAATTCTTTTATGCATTCTCCTCTCTCTTCATACAACACTATCTCTCCTTTCTTTGCTGTCAGCTGATGACCTTGATTCCTATTTTCTTGAGAAAGTAGGGGAATAAGAAGAGAACTCTCACAGCCTCACATTTAAGTTTCACTTGCATCTGTGTTCTTTGACTATTCTTTGGGTCTTATTCAATTCACTACTATACTTCTATACTAGATTTCATTCCCTTCTTATCTATGCAAGGACATTGCTTAGGTTACATTCTCATTCCTCTCCTCCTTTCTCCTCCTATATCATCATATTTTTCTCTTTGTTCTGGATGATTTGATTAAAATATATGCATTAATATGTTTACTCTTCCTATATTAGGAAAAAATGTTTTCACAATCTCATATTCCTCCTCTACATACTAGCTTCTTTCTCTGCTTCCAGCAGAAATCTTTGAAAAAGTAGTTGACATTTACATATATATATATATATATATATATATATATATATATATATATATATTCATTCTTCTTTGAACTTACTCCAATTAGTTCTTTGTTCCCAGCATGGTGAAGAAATGACCAGTGACCTCTGCACTGATTAATCCAATGACCAATTATCAGCTTTCATTCTACTAGACCTATCACCAGTTCATTGCTTCATTCTTCCTGATACAGTTTTCATTTAACCTCTAGGTCATTATATTTAAATTTGTTTCTTTTTGGTTTCCATTATTGGATTCTCCTTATCTTCCCCGTCTCCATAAGAGCTTCCCAGTAGATTATTCTGCATTATGAAAATGTCCAATAGTTCAATTCTCAGATATGGTAGCTATTAGCCAGATGTGGCTATCAAGACTTGAAAAGTAACAATTGCACCAGAGGAACTGACATTTAAACCTAATTTTAATTAATTTAAATGTTAACTTTTAGTAGCCACATCTGACTAATGCCGATCACAGCTCTGTACTATTCCAGTCATTAGGCCTTGGAGCTTCCTTATCTATACTTAGTCCCTTACAAATTACATTAATTTTCATACCTTTTAAGGGACGAAGTATAGATTAGAAAGCTCCAAGGCCTAATGACTGGAATAGTACAGAGCTGTTTTTTCACACCTTTTATGCTGGGAAAACTGGCTAGCCATATGTAGAAAGCTGAAACTGGATCTCTTCCTTACACATTATACAAAAATCAATTCAAGATGGATTAAAGACTTAAATGTTAGACCTAAAACCATAAAAACCCTAGAAGAAAACCTAGGCAATACAATTCAGGACATAGGCATGGGGAAGGACTTCATGTCTAAAACACCAAAAGCAATGGCAACAAAAGCCAAAATTGACAAATGGGATCTAATTAAACTAAAGAGCTTCTGCACAGCAAAAGAAACTACCATCAGAGTGAACAGGCAACCTACAGAATGGGAGGAAATTTTTGCAATCTACTCATCTGACACAGGGCTAATATCCAGAATCTACAAAGAACTCAAACAAATTTACAAGAAAAAAACAAACAACCCCATCAACAAGTGGGTGAAGGATATGAACAGACACTTCTCAAAAGAAGACATTTATGCAGCCAAAAGACACATGAAAAAATGCTAATCATCACTGGCCATCAGATAAATGCAAATCAAAATCACAATGAGATACCATCTCACACCAGTTAGAATGGCGATCATTAAAGAGTAAGGAAACAACAGGTGCTGGAGAGGATGTGGAGAAATAGGAACACTTTTACACTGTTGGTGGGACTGTAAACTAGTTCAAGCATTGTGGAAGACAGTGTGGCGATTCCTCAGGGATCTAGAACTAGAAATACCATTTGACCCAGCCATCCCATTACTGGGTATATACCCAAAGGGTTATAAATCATGCTACTATAAAGGCACATGCACACGTTTGTTTATTGCAGCACTATTCACAATAGCAAAAACTTGGAACCAACCCAAATGTCCATCAATGATAGACTGGATTAAGGAAATGTGGCACATATACACCATGGAATACTATGCAGCCATAAAAAGGGTGAGTTCATTCTTTTTTTGTGGGGACATGGTTGAAGCTGGAAACCATCATTCTCAGCAAACTATCACAAGGACAAAAAACCAAACACCACATGTTCTCACTCACAGGTGGGAATTGAACAATGAGAACACTTGGACACAGGAAGGGGAACATCACACACCGGGGCCTGTTGTAGGGTTGGGGAAGCAGGGAGGGAAGGCATTAGGAGATATACCTAATGTAAATGATGAGTTAATGGGTGCAGCACACCAACATGGCACATGTATACATATGTAACAAACCTGCACATTGTGCATATGTACCCTAGAACTTAAAGTATATATAAAAAATTTTCACACCTTTTAAACATAATCTATATGCTGATAACCCCCAATTTACATTTCCAGCTTAGACCTCTCCCCTGACCTCCAAAACCCTGCCTATTAGCTTTTCCACTTGCAAATCTAATAGGAATCATATACTTCACAAACATATCCAAAACTGATTTAGTGGTTCTGTAATCCTTCTATTCCCACTGTCTTCCCTATCTCTCAGTAAATTGCAACCATACCCCTCAAGATGCTTGGGCCAAGAACCCTAGAATTCTCCTTGACATCTGTCTTATTCCCATCCATCAGGACATCCTTTTGTTCTAGTAAAAATTAATAAGTATTCCCACACTTTTCACCACTCCCATCATCTCTTGCCTAGATTATTGTAATAATCTCATAGCTGGTATTTGCTTAAGCCCTTGACCCTTCCTCACCCTATATTCTCAACATAACAGCCAAAGTAATCGTTAAACACAAATCGAATCCTATTACTCCTCTGATCAAAATTTCTCAATAGTTTTCATAACACTTACAATAAAAGCCAATTTCTTCAAAATAGCTTTCAAAGCTCCACACAATCTAGCCTTCCTGATACTTCTCTCTTATCTCTTACTACTCTCCCATTTACTCATATTATAGTCCATCCATGCTGGCCTCCTTAATACTTTTTGAAAACATTAGGCAAAGCATTTCCACAGGGCCTTTGCACTTGTCATTTGCTCTGCCTAGAGCAATTTTGACACAGTCACGCTTATGGCTCATCTTCAGGCCTTAGAGATGTCAACAAGCCTTGCTTGTCCAATCTATTTAAATTTTCATCACTTTCTCTTTTCAAAGAATTATCTCCTTAATTTTTTTCCTATAACATTTACCATCACTGATATATTTGTTTGCTTATTGTCCATCTTGCCTCTGGTAGAATATAAGGTATAAAGGGCATGTACTACTTATATCATTTATATTACCTAATAGAGAACTTGGCAGAGGGTAAATATAACTCTGATATTTGATGTATAAACAATTAAATTAATTAACCAATTGCTAATCAATGAAAAAATACCTAACCAAAAGAATGGCATATAAAATTATTAGGGGAATGGTTTTTGTCTAATTAATAATCTACATTTGAGCTGACTCTTTTTCTTGGGCTAGAGTCATAGGAAATTAATTATCTATGTCCTGCCTTCTCTAGTAGTTGCTTGATCTACCGGACAGCTCTTTTTATGTTGGGAGCTGGTTAGCTAAAACCATTTTATTCATAATAGCCAATGCACAGGGCCTTGGATCTGAAGCACATCTGTAGAGGAAGAATATTTAAACATATCACAGGGAAGAAAATATGGTTAATGAGATACCATAGATTTTACTGGAAAAATAAAGACTTCGACAAAATATTTTCGTTGTTTCTTATTGGTGACTTGGTTTATAGCAAGAAACATATGGCTTCAAATCCCCCACAAGCTGCTAACTAGTTAGATCTAAACGGATTGTTTTATCTCCTGAGTCTGTTAGCCCTGGAAAACTGGATAATAACATCTAACTTCTGGGGTTGCTGTGGAATTAATGTCACCCTATTTATCATATAGGAGACATTCATAAATGATGCCTATTATTGTTTTAGTAGCAATGATATAATAGCTCTAAAATAATCATTTCTTTCAAGAAGCAGTGCAGGGCTTGGAGTTACCAAGTTTATTTAATTCAGATAACAACTACTAAGTCCAACTTCTCAAGTCAATTTCCCAACATGCCAATCATTTTTGCTTGATTTCCTGACCAAAAAACAACATAACCCTGAGTAGCCAACCTGAAAATGTAAGCTACAGTGCTAAGTAAGAGAAGTGATCAGAATCAGATGGAGCAGAGGAAGTGTATCAAACCCAGGGCAATAGAAGCTCAGAAGTAAGCTAGCAGCAATATCATAAAGCTGATTAGACTAGTTGCTTGGAGGAGGCTGGGAAGATTGCCCAGTTTTCTAGACACAAGACAAATGTCCACAGGCAAAACAGAATGATAGATTAAAGGTAGACCTCCGTAAGTGTAGCAGTGCCTAGGAAGCCCTAGTTAACATGAGTGCTGAATCTGGTAGGAGAGTTGCCACAACCTGTGCCCCCATTGGGCATTTCATTCAAACAGGGATCTCTGGTGAATGATTCAGAAGCTCTTGTTCTGTAAATGAGAAGAAATCTAGAGGCTTATTTAGTTACTCACTCTCCGTGACTCTTTTGACCTGGTATACTTGCTGAGCACTTACTATGTATTAATGGATGTAACCCTCACCACGATGCCATGAGGTAGGTACCATGAATATTTCCACTTTACAAATGATTAAACTAAAGCAGAGAGCCAGTGGCTAGCTCAAGATAACACAGCTTATTATGGCAGAATTGGTATTCGAACTCAGGCAGTCAGGCTCCTGGGTGGAGTAAATCTGACTCTTTCAGATTTTTAGAACAGATAGAAAAATAAGATGATTTTCCACTGTGTTCAAATAAAGAAAACTGAAATACAATGAGCATCAAAATTTTTTTCAAAGTCACATCATGTGTCTGAATTTGAAAACTGATTCCAATGTTAATGGAGAATATTTTGCCCAGAGAGTAAAACACCTTTAGAATTCCCATCCCAATAAGGTCTTAGTGCTCTGTCTTACCTCATCATTGAAGGAGAGAGGTGGCACTGAGGGATCTAGATGGCGCATTTCTGCACACAGCAATGCCTTCATGCACAGGGCCAGGCTGTCACATTTTTGGCTGCTGGCTGTAAGTTAGGAGTCACTGAAAGTGAAAGAATAAAATCATATTTAGATGTACCCTGGGAATGAGAAATAACCACTCCTGCTTCTGTTACTCCATGACCATCTCAAGAATTTTTAGGTTTTGGGAGGTGTTTTAAAAAATGTCCCTCGGCTATTTTCCATTACAGAAAAAAGTAACTTCTTGGGCAATCATACCAAATTCCATATGCTTTGTCTGAACATTTTTAGTCTGCCCAAGTGCATGTTCTAGGTGTTCTTTTATTCTTCTCCTACTTGAAATGTTATTTTGAGGATCACTGATCCAGAAAACAGTTCCTGATTAAGCTCATTTGTTAACATTATCACTAACTTACCTTAAAATTCTATGATAATGAGTATCATCAGTGTACTAAAGCTCAAACTCAATCCATTATCAACTTCTATCCTGCAAAAGTGCAGGACATATTTTCATAAAGAGGGTGAGTTGATATGGTTATTTCCAGATTCTGTGATATTCTAAATTCTCTTTAGTCATTCCATTTGTATATACTGAATACCTGTTATGGATCAGATACTCAGATAGAGACTAGGGATACAGGAATAAATCAAAGTACAGAGATAGAAGCATGCCAGGAAGCAGATAATCACGTTATGATAAAAATCACTGCCTTGAAGAGCACATAGGAGAGCCTCCCTACTCAGATCTTGTGGAGCAAGTCAAGAAACATTTCCTGGAAGAGCTACTCTTTTTTTTTTTAAATCAGTCACACCTTATTTTAAAATCTATTCTCTGTTTTATTTTATTATTATTATACTTTAAGTTTTAGGGTACATGTTCATCCATGTCCCTATAAAGGACATGAACTCATCATTTTTTATGGCTGCATAGTATTCCATGGTGTATATGTGCCACATTTTCTTAATCCAGTCTATCATTGATGGACATTTGGGTTGGTTCCAAGTCTTTGCTATTGTGAATAGTGCCGCAATAAACATTTATGCAGCCAAAAAACACATGAAAAAATGCTCACCATCACTGGCCATCAGAGAAATGCAAATCAAAACCACAATGAGATACCATCTCACACCAGTTAGAATGGCAATCATTAAAAAGTCCTGGAAGAGTTACTCTTTAACTTTTTATGGAAGTTTAAGATGTGTGTGGCTGTACAGGCTGACTTCATATTGATTTTTTAGATACAAAACTTAAAACAGGCAAAGGGACTTATAGTTTTCACGCCTGCCAAGGGACCAGTGATACTGAGCATACCATAAAATAATTTTTTGCCATGTAAGTAGTAGAGACCAAAGCTATTCACCTAATTTTTCTATCATCTATGAAATAGAATCTACTTATACATTTATATAATGCAAAACCAGTTACTGAATGCTTATGGAGTTTAACTAACAAACGAAGCAGATACAAATATTAATAATATGTAGTTTCCATACTCAATAAGTTTTCAGCTTAGTGGAAGGAGGTTTTAGAACAGAACAGATAGGAAAAAATAAGCGCCTAGCATATTTCAGATGTTAACAGAATAGAAGGAGCATGAAATAGGAAAACAAAGAGAAAAGAACAATGGGGGGAAATGAGTAGAAAGAAGACTTTCACTATAGCAATTTCGCTTGTATACAAAGATCAGCATGATCTAATGAAGTTGAGTTATGGACAGAGGGTTCAGATTATCATATTAAGAAGCCACAATTATCTAAGCACTGTAAAAATTAAAGGCAAGCAACCCTAGCATGCTGCAGAATCTACCAACAAAATATCTCTGTTAATAAGATAAGCAGTGAAGCACTGAGATGAAATAGCAGTGGCAATAAGTGATGGATGGTACGAAATGGAGCATCTCTCAATGTAATGTGTATGGCTCATTGATTTTAACCAAGAGCAGTTTGAAACAGAAACCACATAAAGTATATTAAGTAGTTGGGAAAACATTGAATGTTTAAAAATAACTTCGCAATTACCATATATAGGAAAATTCAATTCTGGGATTAAAAAAAAAGTGGGATTTTTCAGGGGATCCAGAAGTGAAATTATTAGGATTCATTAGGCTAATTAGAAGAATAAAAGCCCTATTCCCATCAACTTCTATGTTTGTGTTTTTCCTGCACTCAAGAGCCTTTGTTGTGGGTCTAAACCACATTAGAAAGTCGTTGTTTTCTGGAAACTAGTCTGTAATTCTGGAAACATAGTGTAACAGACAATATTTTTTATTTGTACAGTACATTAAAGCTTCCTTGATGCTCACAATAGCCATAACTGACATTATATTTTAAAAGCCAAAGAATTATCAATTTTATCACCCAAGTATAATATACTAATTCCTCCTCTCAATATGATTTGGGTCATTATATAAATTAATCTTTAAAATGTTTGTTCATTTTTATCTTGAAGTCAGCTTTAAAGGATCATTCCCTAGTTTTAGACTTACTATTCAGGACTTAACTATTGCAAGAGTCAGAAGACTTGTTGGGATTGACAATTTTAAAAATAGTATAGTCAGTCTTTAGTGAAATTAATTGCAATTAATACAAGCAAGATTCTGCTTTCCTCAGTTCAGTATATTTGTTTCTCTCTTGCTCTGAGAGATACCAGCCCAAGATTAGAAAAGCTACTAATGTTAATAGAGCACAAAAAAATGGTCTTCATGTAACAGGATTCCAGTGGTAGCCCTAATTATAGAGTGGCTATGACATTTTACAAAAAAAAAAAAAAAAGGGTGCTGACTTATTCAGATGTCAAAGTATCTAGTTCTTAATTAAACAGGACTAAATTATTTGCTGAGAGCCTATTGAATTGCATACGACTCACTGTGGATAATTTATTGGAAGGGATAAGGATGTAGAAGGAGCCAGAATAAGTAATCCTCACTTTATTCAAAACCTAGAGTTAATTTCCACCCTCTGAAGGACATACTATGTCACTTACCTCAATTGAAAAAAAATGTTAACATAGTAAGCATTGGGAACCTAATAAATATTAGATGTTGCTCAAACACTTACACCATTCTCTTTTTTCCGGTTATTATTCTTTTGATTATAAATATTTGTAGTGTACCTTGCTTTAAATTGCATACATTCACATACACATTCAAGTCAAGAATGCAAGAATATTAGATCTCATGCATAACAGTACAAAAGGCAAGTGTTTTGAAAAGCTTTTTAATTATCACTTATGATCTAGCTATCATTATGCCTTTCTTTTGCACATTCCTTTGTGCCAGCTGAACAGAAATCTTCCCTGCTTTTCTATGTGTGCCACCCTTTCCTACTTTTTGGTTGCTTTGTGGTCTCAGTCTGACATTCCCTCTTCCGTCTTTGACCTATACAAATTTTCTCTGCTCTTTAACTCCTAGAGTGATTCCATTTTATCGTGGAGCTTTTGTCATAGCCTCTACCATAGTGAAAATATTTTTTAGAGAAAATAAGAATGATATACATAACAACTGGAAAATAGTACAAGACAGCCTTTTTTGCCACCTCTCCTGCAACATTTTCTGTTCCTCAATTAAAAGAAAAAAAAAAAGAGTCTGGGTGCTCCTGTATTGGGTACATATATATTTAGGATAGTTAGCTCTTCTTGTTGAATTGGTCCCTTTAGCAGTATGTAATGCCCTTCTTTGTCTTTTTTGATCTTTGTAGGCTTAAAGTCTGTTTTGTCGAGACTAGGACTGCAACCCCTGCTTTTCTTTGTTTTCCATTTGCTTGCTACAAAGGAATGTGCAAAAGAAACCAAGAAGTATGGGTGGAAAGGTAGGTTAAAGTAACGTTGTGGAGGGTCTTGATTTCTATATTAAGAAGCATAAATTATCGGCATGAAATAAAGTTTTACAAGAAGGAATGGTATAATGCTTTAGTGAGGGACCAACAATAGCTTTGTGTTTAACTTCCCTGTTCTGAGAAGCTTAGCAAAAAACAAATTCAGATATTTCTTTCCCCTGGAAATTCTATGAAAGTTCTACTTTATATTCACCATACTAAGCCAAGAGTTCTAGAAGTTGTCTTCAAATAAATGTGTTAAAGTCCTTTAGTTCTTACATAGCTAGTACCCCTTAAACAATCTGGTCATAAAAATTGCCCCTCGATCTGAAAATACATCATTTAATTCAACAATGCCATCTCTATTTATTTTATCCAAGCTAGTGTTTCTCAATGTGATCACAGGACTCCTGGAGGTCCCAAAGAGTTTTATGGGGAATCGGTGAGGCGAAAACTATTTTCATGATAATACTAAGATGCCATTTGCCTTTTGTTCTGTGTTGACATTGGCACTAATGGTAAAAAGCAGTGATGCACATAATAGATAGAATTGATGACATCTTAATCAGTAATTAAGTCATTGGCATCAAACTGTATTGGCAGTCATTGTATTCACACTCACACAAGGGCAGGGTTTTTTTCCTTAATAATAACTTTTAAGAGGAAAAAGTGGTCTTGACAAAAACGTTTGAAAGCACTAATGCAAAAAAGTAATGATGTAGGTGTAGAAAGTAAGAACAAAAAAAAAAAAAAGGAAAACAATCTGAACATCCATCCATAAAGGCTTCATTACATAAATTATGGCATACCCAAATAACAGAATGCTGGAATCACTTCAAAGGGTGAAGAATTTCTCTGAGTATAGATATTTAAATGTGTTCACAATATATTCTAGTTGCAAAATCACAGACCGAAGAACAATATATGTAGTACAATGGCATTTATCCATATATGTAGTACAATGGCATTTATCCATATACATATATAAAATTATACATAGAAATACTTGAAAGTCAAATGGTATCTGATTATATTAATGAATTACATGTAGAAAATAATTTTATTCACTTCCATTTGGGTTTTTCTGGTGTGTTTTTTAAACTTTTTTAACTCTAATTTTAGGTTTTGGGGTACATGTGCAGGTTTGTTATATAGATAAATTGCATGTCACAGAGGTTTGGTACACAGATTTTTTTCACCCAGAAAATAAGCATAGTACCTGATAGGCAGTTTTTCAGCCTTCAATCTCCTTCCACCCTCCACATTCAGGTAATCCCTTGATGTCGTTGTTCCCTTCTTTGTGTCCATATGTGTTCAATATTTAGTTCCCACTTAAAAGTGAGAACATGCAGTATTTGGTATTATCTTCTTGTGTTATTTCACTTAGGATAATGCCCCACAGCTCCATCTATGTTACTGCAAAGGACATGATTTAATTCTATAAAAAATAATTTTAAATGGATATAAGAATTTAAATAAGAATGCCCATCGCAGTGTTATTTATCATTGTGAAAAAGTGCAAAACTAATTATAATATTTTATAACATAAATCATAGTATATCTGTCTATTCAAGGAAATACTGTACAACTATTAAATAAGGTTATAGAAGGATACATTGTCATAAGGAAATATGTTTATAATTCATGGTTTAGTAAAAAAATTAAAATAGAACATATTTCTGAAAAAACTCATATACACATATAAATATTAATAGCTTTATGTCTGCTTAATTGTATTGTCAGTGATTTTTATTTTCTTATTATCTGCTTCCTGATTTTTTTACTTAGTAATCTTTGTTAATTGGTAAATGATCCTATGCTACCAAATACCAAATTGAATAACACTTCAGAAGAAGAAGAAAGGTTCTGAGAATAATATAGAATATTGTGTTTTTGGTTGTAGGAAGATTTAAGAGATTACCTTATTTTTATTTCATTGTCATTATATTTGTGCTGTGGCTTTGTAGTTACCATATAGTTTCACATGTATTGCTTAATCCTCAAAACTCCTATCTGTAGAAATACCTGTGTACAGCAGGTATTTTTATCATTATTTTATATATAACAAAATTGGGCATGTGTTTTATGTTATGATTTGCCTTCTGTCACTAGGCATGTATGTTATAACATATGCTGCCTCCAAATTCAGGGCTGTTTCTAATACATCATGATATTTAACAGGAAATTTGTTCATGTGACATTTGAGAAAGAAGATATTACATCTAATTATTATTATTATTCATAGGTGCTGAAAATTGCACATAGACTTTTTTTAGTGAAAGAATTTTAACTTTTATTTTAGGTGCAGGAGTTCATGTGCAGGTTATATAGGTAAACTTGTGTCATGGGGGTTTGGTGTACAGACTGTTTCATCACCCAGGTACTAAGTTTAGTACCAGATAGTTTTTTTTTTCCTTATTCTCTCCTTCCTCCCATCCTCCACCCGCAAATAGGCCCCAGTATCTGTTGTTCCCTTTTTTGTGTCACTATGTCCTTATTATTTAGCTCCCATTTGTAAGTGAGAACATGTGGTATTTGGTTTCTGTTCCTGTGTTCATTTACTAAGGATAATGGCCTCTAGCTTCATCTATGTTCCTGCAAAAGACATAATCTTGTTCTTTTTTGTGGCTGCATAGTATTTCATGGAGTATATGTACATATTTTCATTATCCAGTCTACCATTGATGAGCATTTAGGTTGGTTCCATGTCTTTGTTATTGTGAATAGTGCTGCAACGAACATACATATTAATATGTCTTTAGGAATGATTTATATTCCTTTGGGTATATATCCAGTATTGAGATTGCTGTATTAAGTGGTAGTTTTGTTTTTAGGTATTGGAGGAATTGTCATGCTTCTTTCCACAATGGTTGAACTAATTTACACTCCAACCAATAATGTATAAGTGTTTACTTTTTTTGGCAACCTCGCTAGTATCTGTTGTTTTTTGACTTTTAATAGTAGCCATTCTGACTCATGTGAAATGGTATCTCATGGTGGCTTTAACTTGCATTTCTCTAATGAGCAGTGATACTGAGCTTTTTTCATATGTTTCCTGCCCACATATGTTTTCTTTTATAAAGTATCTGTTCATGTCCTTTGTTCATTTTTTAATTTTTTTTGCTTATAAATTTGTTTAAGTTAGACTTTTGTCAGATTCATAGTTTGCAAGTATTTTCTCCCATTCTATAGATTGTTTACTCTGTTGATAGTTTCTTTTGCTTTGCAAAAGCTCTTTAGTTTAATTAGATCCCATTTGTCATTTTTGCTTTTGTTGCAATTGCTTGTGGTGTTTTTGATGTGAAATCATTGCCATTTTCTATGTCCAGAACAGTATTTCTTAGGTTGTATCCCAAAGGTTTTATACATTTGGGTTTTACATTTAAGTCTTCAATCCATCTTGAGTTGATTTTTGTATATGGTGTAAGGAAAGGAAACTTTCTCTCTCTTTTTTTTTTATACTTTACTCTCTAGGGTACATGTGCACAACAGGCTGGTTTGATACATAGGTATGCATGTGCCATGTCAGTTTGCTGCACCCATCAACTCATCATTTACATTAGGTATTTCTCCTAATGCTATCCCTCCCCCAGGCCGCCACCCCCTGACAGGCCCCAGTGTGTGATGTTCCCCTCCCTGTGTCCAAGTGACCTCATTGTTCAGTTCCCACCTATGAGCGAGAACATGCAGTGTTTGGTTTTCTGTCCTTGTGATAGTTTGCTGAGAATGATGGTTTCCAGCTTCATCCATGTCCCTGCAAACATATGAACTCATCCTTTTTAACGGCTCCATAGTATTCCATGGTGTATATGTGCACATTTTCTTTATCCAGTCTATCATAGATGGACATTTGGGTTGGTTCCAAGTCTTTGCTATTGTGAATAGTGCCACAATAAACATACGTGTGCGTGTGTCTTTATAGTAGCATGATTTATAATCCTTAGTGTATATACCCAGGATTGCTGGGTCAAATGGTAATTCTAGTTCTATATCCTTGAGGAATTGCCACACTGTCTTCCACAATGGTTGAACTAATTTACACTCCCACCAACAGTGTAAAAGTGTTCCTATTTCTCCACATCCTTAAGGAAAGAAAACTTTCAAATGCAGAACTTTCAATCTTCTGCATAAGACTAGCAAGTTATCCTAGCACCATTTATTGAATAAAATGTCCTTTTCCTATTGCCAGTTTTGCCAAAAATCAGAGTAGGTGGGAGACCTTATTTTGGGGCTCTCCATTCTGTTCCATGGGTCTATGTGTCTGCTTTTGTTTCAGTACAATGCTATTTTGATTACCGTAGCCCCTTAGTATAGTTTGAAGTCGAGTGGCATGATGTCTCCAGATTTGTTCTCTTTGCTTAGAATTGCCTTGGCTATTTGGGCTCTTGATTCCGTGAATTTTAAAATAGTTTTTTTTTCTAATACTGTAAAGAATGAATGTCATTGGTAGTTTGATAGGAATAGCAATTTAATCTGTAAATTGCTTTTGGCAGTACGATCATTTTAACGATATTGATTCTCCCTATCCATGAGCATGGAATATTTTTCCATTTGTTTACATTATCTCTGATTTCCCTGAGCAGTGTTTTATGGTTCTCATTGTAGAGATCTTTCACCTTTCTTGTAGCTATAGCTCTAAGCATTTTATTTTATTTGTGGCAATTGTAAATGAGATTGCATTTCTGATTTGGCTCATGGCTAGGCTGTTGTTTGTGTATAGAAATGTGAAAATTTGTGTACATTGATATTGCATCTGAAACTTTGCTGAAGTTGTTTATCTGCTTAAGGAGCTGTTGGGCAGAGACTATGGGGTTTTCTAGATGTAGAATCATGTCATCAGCAAATAGGAATATTTTGACTTCCTCTCTTCCTATTTGGGTGCCCTTTATTTCTTTCTCTTGCCTGATTGCTCTGGCCAGGACTTTCGATAGTATTAAAATATGTCAAACAGAAGGAGAGGGCATCCTTGTCTTGTGCTGGTTTTCAAGGAGAATGCTTCTAGCTTTTGCCCATTCAGTATAATGTTGGCCATGGGTTTTTCATAGATGACCCTTTTAATCGTGAGGTACATTCCTTTAATAGTTTGTTTGAGAGAGTTTTTAACATTTTGAATTTTATCAAAAGACTTTCCTGCATCTATTGATATAATCATGTGGTTTTTGTCTTTAGTTCCCTTTATGTGATGAATCACATTTATTGATTTGTGTATGTTGAAGCAACCTTACATTGCAAGGATAAAACCTAACTGATTGTGGTGGATTAGCTTTTTGATGTGCTGCTGGATTTGATTTTCTAGTACATTTTTTAGGATTTTTGCATCAATGTTCATCAAGGGTATTGGCCTGAAGTTTTTTGTTGTTGTTGCAGTGTCTCTGACAGGTTTTGGCATCAGGATGATGTTAGACTCATAGAATGAGTTGGGGGGATTCCCTCCTTCTCAAATTTTTGGAATAGTTTCAGTAGGAATGTTACCAGCTCTTCTTTGTTCATCTGGTAGAATTCAGCTGTAAGTCCATCTGGTTCTAGGCTTCTTTTGGTTGGTAGACTATTTATTACTGATTCAACTTTAGAACTTGTATTGGGCTGTTTAGGATTCATTTTTCTTCCTGGATCAGTTTTGAGAGTGAGTGTTTCCAGGTGTGTATCCTTTTCTTCTAGATTTTCTCATTTGTGTGCATAGAGGTGTTTATAGTAGTCTCTGATAGTTAGTGGCATTTCTGTGGAGTCAGTGGTACCATTCCTTTTGTTGTTTCTAATTATGTTTATTTGGATCTTTTCTCTTTTATTCTTTATTAGTCTAGCTGGGGCTTTAATTACCTTATTAATATTTTCTTATTTTTTATTATACTTTACGTTCTAAGGTACATGTGCACAACTTGCAGGTTTGTTAAATAGGTATACATGTGCCATGTTGGTTTGCTGCGCCTGTCAACTCATCATTTACATTAGGTTTTTCTCCTAACGCTATCCCTCCCCCAGTCATTTACATTAGGTATTTCTCCTAACGCTAGCCCCCCCACCCCTTGACAGGCCCCAGTATGTGATGTTCCCCTCCCTGTGTCCGTGTGTTCTCATTGTTCACCTCCCACTTATGAGTGAGAACATGTGGTGTTTGGTTTTCTGTCCTTGTGATATTTTGCTGAGAATGTATATGTGCCACTTTTTTTTTTCATCCAGCCTGTTATTGATGGACATTTGCGTTAGTTCCAAGTCTTTGATATTGTGAATAGTGCCGCAGTAAACATACGTGTGCATGTGTCTTTATAGTAGCATGATTTATAATCCTTTGGGTATATACCCAGTAATGGGACTGCTGGGTCAAATGGTATTTCTAGTTCTAGATACTTGAAGAATTGCCACACTGTCTTCCACAGTGGTTAAACTAATTTACACTCCCAACAACAGTGTAAAAGCGTTGCCATTTCTCCACATCCTCTCCAGCATCTGTTGTTTCCTGACTTTTTAATGATCACTATTCTAACTGGCACGAGATAGTATCTCATTGCGGTTTTGATTTGCATTTCTCTGAGGACAAGTGACGATGAGCATTTTTTCATATGTCTCTTGGATGCATACATGTCTTCTTTTGAGAAGTGTTTGTTCATACCCTTTGTTCACTTTTTGATGGCTTTTTTTTCTTGTAAATTTGCTTAAGTTCTTTGTAGATTCTGGATATTAGCCCATTGTCAGATGGATAGATTGCAAAGATTTTCTCCCATTCTGTAGGTTTCCCATTCACTCTGATGGTAGTTTCTTTTGCTGTGCAGAAGCTCTTTAGTTTAATTAGATCCCATTTGTCTATTTTGGTTTTTGTTGCCATTGCTTTTGGTGTTTTAGTCATGAAGTCTTTGCCCATGCCTATGTCCTAAATGGTATTGCCTAGGTTTTCTTCTAGGGTTTTTATGGTTTTAGGTCTTACATTTAAGACTTTATTCCATCTTGAGTTAATTTTTATATAAGGTGTAAGGAAGGGACCCAGTTTCAGCTTTCTACACATGGCAAGCCAATTTACCGAAGACCATTTATTCAATAGAGAATCCTTTCCCCATTGCTTTTGCCAGGTTTGTCAAAGATCAGATGGTTGTAGATATGTGATGTTATTTCTGAGCCCTCTGTTCTGTTCCATTGGTCTATATCTCTGTTTTGGTACCAGTACTGTGCTGTTTTGGTTACTGTAGACTTGTACTATTATAGTTTGAAGTCAGGTAGTCTGATGTCTCCAGCTTTGTTCTTTTTGCTTAGGATTGTCTTTGCTATGCGGGCTCTTTTTGGTTCCATATGAAATTTAAAGTAGTTTTTTTCCAATTCTGTGAAGAAAGTCTTTGGTAGCTTGATGGGGATAGCCTTGAATCTATAAATTACCGTGGGCAGTATGGCCATTTTCACGATATTGATTCTTCCTTTCCATGAGCATGGAATGTTCTTCCATTTGTTTGTGTCCTCTTTTATTTCATTGAGCAGTGGTTTGTAGTTCTCCTTGAAGAGGTCTTTCACATCCTTTGTAAGTTGGATTCCTAGGATTTTATTCTTTATGTAGTAATTGTGAATGGGAGTTCACTCATGATTTGGCTCTCTGTTTGCCTGTTATTGGTGTATAGGAATGCTTGTGATTTTTGCACATTGATTTTGTATCTTGAGAGTTTACTGAAGTTGCTTATCAGCTTAAGGAGATTTTTGGCTGAGACTATGGGATTTTCTAAATATGCAATCATGTCATCTGCAAACAGAGACAATTTGACTTCCTCTTTTCCCAATTGAATACCCTTTATTTCTTTCTCTTGCCTGATTGCTCTGGCCAGAACTTCCAATACTGCATTGAATAGGAGTGGTGAGAGATGGCATCCTTGTCTTCTGCCAGTTTTCGAAAGGTATGATTCCAGTTTTTGCCCATTCAGCATGATATTGGCTGTGGATTTGTCATAAATAGCTCTTATTATTTTGAGATACGTTCCATCAATACCTAGCTTATTGAGAGTATTTAGCATGAAGCGCCGTTGAATTTTGTCAAAGGCCTTTTCTGCATCTACTGAGATAATCATGTGGCTTTTGTCACTGGTTCTGTTTATGTGATGGGTTACATTTATTGATTTGCATATGTTGAACCACCCTTGCATCCCAGGCATGAAGCTGACTTAATAGTGGTGGATAAGCTTTTTGATGTGCTGCTGGATTCAGTTTGCCAGTATTTTATTGACGATTTTGCATCAATGTTCATCAGGGATATTGGCCTAACATTCTCTTTTTTTGTTGTGTCTCTGTCAGGCTTTAGTATTAGGATGATGCTGGCCCCATAAAATGAGTTAGGGAAGATTTCCTCTTTTTCTATTGATTGGAATAGTTTCAGAAGGCATGGTACCAGCTCCTCTTTGTACCTCTGGTAGAATTTGGCTGTGAATGTCTGGTCCTGGATGCTTTTTGCTTGGTAGGCTATTAATTATTGCCTCAATTTCAGGATCTGTTATTGGTATACTCAGAGATTCAAATTCTTCCTTGTTTAGTCTTGGGAGGGTATATGTGTCCAGGAATTTATCCATTTCTTCTAGATTTTCAGGTTTATTTGCATAGAGGTGTTTATAGTATTCTCCAATGGTAGTTTGTATTTCTGTGGGATTGGTTGTGATATCCCCTTTATCATTTTTTATTGTGTCTATTTGATTCTTCTCTCTTTTCTTATTAGTCTTGCTAGTGGTCTATGTATTTTCTTGATCTTTTCAAAAATCAGCTCTTGGATTCGTTGATTTTTGAAGGGTGTTTTGTGTCTCTATCTCCTCCAGTTCTGCTCTGATCCTAGTTATTTCTTGTCTTCTGCTAGCTTTTGAATTTGTTTGCTCTTGCTTCTCTAGTTCTTTTAATTGTGATGTTAGGGTGTTGATTTTAGATCTTTCCTGCTTTTTCATGTTGGCATTGAGTGCTATAAATTTCCCTCTACACACTGTTTTAAATGTGTCCCAGAGATTCTTGTACGTTGTGTCTTTGTTCCCATTTGTTTCAAAGAACATCTTTATTTCTGCCTTCATTTTGTTATTTACCCAGTAGGAAGCAATTGTTCAGTTTCCAAGTAGTTCTGTGGTTTTGAGTGAGTTTCTTAATCCTGAGTTCTAATTTGATAGCACTGTGGTCTGAGAGACTGTTTGTTATAATTTCTGTTCTTTTACATTTGCTGAGGAGTGTTTCACTTCCAATGATGTGGTCAATTTTAGAATAAGTGCAATGTCGTGCTGAGAAGAACGTATATTCTGTTGATTTGGGGTGGAGAGTTCTGTAGATGTCTATTAGGTCTGCTTGGTCCAGAGCTGAGTTCAAGTCTTGGATATCCTTGTTCATTTTCTGTCTCATTGATCTGTCTAATATTGACAGTGGGGTGTTATAGTTTCCCATTATTATTGTGTTGGAGTCTAAGTCTCTTTGTAGGTCTCTATGAACTTGTTTTGTTAATCTGGGTGTTGCTGTATTGGGTGCATACATATTTAGGATAGTTAGCTCTTCTTGTTGCATTGATCCCTTTACCATTATGTAATGGCCTTCTTTGCCTCTTTTGATCTTTGTTGGTTTAAAGTCTGTTTTATCAGAGACTAGGATTGCATCCCCTGCTTTTTTTTTGCTTTCCATTTTCTAGATAGATCTTCCTCCATCTCTTTATTTTGAGCCTATGTGTGTCTTTGCATGTGAGATGTGTCTCCTGAATACAGCACACTGATGGGTCTTGACTCTATCCAATTTGCCAGTCTGTGTTTTTTAATTGTGGCATTTAGCCCATTTACATTAAAAGTTAATATTTTATGTGTGAATTTGATCCTGTCCTTATGATGCTAGCTGGTTATTTCACCCGTTAATTGATGCAGTTTCTTCATAGTGTCGATGGTCTTTACACTTTTGCATGTTTTTGCAGTGGCTGGGACCAGTTGTTCCTTTTCATATTTAGTGCTTCCTTCAGGAGATCTTGTAAGGCAGGCCTGGTGGTGACAAAATCTCTCAGTATTTGCTTGTCTGTAAAGGATTTTATTTCTCCTTCACTTATGAAGCTTAGTTTGGCTGGATATGAAATTCTGGGTTGAAAATTCTTTTCTTTAAGAAAGTTGAATATTGGCCCCCACTCTCCTCTGACTTGTAGGGTTTCCGCTGAGACATCCACTGTTAGTCTGATGGGCTTCCCTTTGTGGGTAATCCGACCTTTCTCTCTGGCTGCCCTTAACATTTTTTCCTTCATTTCAACCTTGGTGAATCTGACAATTATGTGTCTTGGGGTTGCCCTTCTCGAGGAGTATCTTTGTTGTGTTCTCCGTATTTCCTGAATTTGGATGTTGGCCTGCCTTGCTCGGTTGAGGAAGTTCTCCTGGATAATATCCTGAAGAGTGTTTTCTAACTTGGTTCCATTCTCCCTGTCACTTTCAGGTACACCAATCAAACATAGATTTGGTCTTTTCATCTAGTCCCATATTTCTTGGAGGCTTGGTTCATTTCTTTTCACTCTCTTTTCTCTAATCTTGTTTCTCACTTATTTCATTAATTTGATCTTCAATCACTGATATCCTTTCTTCCGCTTGATCCAATGGGCTATTGAAGCCTGTGTATGCTTCATGAAGTTCTTGTTCTGTGGGTTTCAGCTCCATCAGGTCATTTAAGCTTTTCTCTGTGCTGGTGTTTCTAGTTAGCCATTTCTCTAACCTTTTTTCAAGGTTTTTAGCTTCCTTGTGATGGGTCAGAAAATGCTCCTTTAGCTCAGAGAAGTTTGTTATTACCGACCTTCTGAAGCCTACTTCTGTCAACTCGTCAAACTCATTCTCTGTTCAGTTGTGTTCCCTTGCTGGCGGGGAATTGTGTTCTTTTGGAGGGGAAGAATTGTGTTCTGATTTTTGGGATTTTCAGCCTTTCTGCTCTGGTTTCTCCCCGTCTTTGTGGTTTTATCTACCTTTGTTCTTTGATGTTGGTGACATACAGATGGGGTTTTGGTGTGGATGTCCTTTTTGTTGATGTTGATTCTATTGCTTACTGTTTGTTAGTTTTCCTTCTAACAGGCCTCTCAGCTGCAGATCTGTTGGAGTTTGCTGGAGGTCCACTCCAGAACCTGTTTGCCTGGGTATCACCAGTGAGGCTGCAGAACAGCAAATATTGCTGCCTGATCCTTCCTCTGGAAGCTTCATCCCAGAGGGGCACCTACCTGTATGAGGTGTCTGTTGGCCCCCACTGTGAGGTGTCTCCCAGTCAGGCTACATGGGAGTCAGGGACCCACTTGGGGAGGCAGGCTGTCCACTATTGGAGCTCGAATGCCATGCTGGGAGAACCACTGCTCCCTTCAGAGCTGTCAGGCAGGGATGTTGATGTCTACAGAAGCTGTCTGCTGCCTTTTGTTCAGATATGCCCTGCCCCCAGAAGTGAAATCTAGAGAGGCAGTAGGCCTTGCTGAGCTGCAGTGGGCTCCACCCAGTTTGAGATTTCCTGCCACTTTGTTTACACTGTGAGCATAGAATGGCCTACTCAAGCCTCAGCAATGGTGGACGCCCCTCCCCCTGCCAAGCTCCAGCTTCCCAGGTCAATCTCAGACTGCTGCACTAGCAGTGAGCAAGGCTCCATGGGCGTGGGACCTGCTGAGCCAGGCACGGGAGGGAATCTCCTGGTCTGCCAGTTGCAAAGACCATGGGAAAAGTGCAGTATTTGGGTAGGAGTTTACCGTTCCTCCAGGTACAGTCACTCATGGCTTCCCTTGGCTAGGAAAGGGAAATCCTAGCCCTTGCACCTCCCAGGTGAGGTGATGCTGCGCCCTGCTTCGGCTTGCCCTTCATGGGCTGCACCCAGGGTCCAACCAGTCCCAACGAGATGAACCAGGTACCTCAGTTGGAAATGCAGAAATCACCCATCTTCTGCATTGATCTTGCTGGGAGCTGTAGACTGGATCTGTTCCTATTCAGCCATCTTGGAAGCACCAACCCCACCTTATTAATATTTTTAAAACACCAACTTCTAGTATTGCTGATCTTTTGAATGTTTTTTTTTGTGTCTCAGTCATCTTCAGTTCAACTCTGATTTTGTTTATTTTTTGTCTTCTGCTATCTTTGTGGTTGGTTTGCTCTTGCTTCTCTAGTTCTTGTAGTTGTGATGGTAGGTCATTAATTGGAGATCTTCCTAAGTTTTTGATGTGGGCATTTAGTGCTATAAATTTCCCCCTTAACACTGCCTTATTTGTGTTCCAGTGATTCTGATACATTGTATCTTTGTCCTCATTAGTTTCAAATAACTTCTTGATTTCTGCCTTAATTTCGTTATTTACCCAAAAGTTATTCAGGAGCAGGTTGTTAATTTCTATCTAATCTTATGGTTTGGGGCCATTTTCTTAGTCTTGATTTCTATTTTTTTTTTTTTTGGACTGTGGTCTGAAAGTGTGACTGATGTAGTTTTGTGGGGTTTTATGCATTTGCTGAGTGTCGTTTTATGTTCGATCATGTGGTCAGTTTTAGAGTATGTGCCATGTGGCAATAAGAAGAAGGTATATTCTGTTGTTTGGGGGTGGAGATTTTTGTAAATGTCTGTTAGATCCATTTGTTCCAGTGTTGAGTTGAAGTCCTGAATATCTTCGTTAATTTTCTGGTTCAATGATCTGTCTAATACTGTCAGTGGTGTGTTGAAGTTTCCCACTATTATTGTGTGGTAGTCTAGTTCTCTTTGTAGGCCTCTAAGAACTTGCTTTAAGAATCTGGGTGCTCCTGTGTTGGGGGCATGTGTACTTAAGATAGTTAGGTCTTCTTGTTGAATTGAACCTTTTACCATGATGTAATGCCCTTTTATGTCTTTTTTGGTCTTTGTTGGTTTAAAGTCTGTTTTGTCTGAAATTAGGATTGCCACTTCTGCTTTTTTTCTGATTTCCATTTGCTTGATAAATTTTCCTCCATCTGTTTTTCCTTTTGAGTCTATAGGTGTCATTGCATGTGAGATGGGTCTCTTGAAGACAGCATACCATTGAGTCTTGCTTTTTTATCCAGCTTACTACTCTGTGCCTTTTAATTGGGGCATTTAGCCCATTTACATTCAAGGTTAGTTTGGTGTGGATTTTATCCTATTATTTTGTTGTTAGCTGGTTACTATTCAGGTTTGTTTATATGGTTGTTTCATAGTGTCACTGGTCTGTGTACTTAAGTGTCTTTTTTGGGGGGTCTGGTAATAGTCTTTTCTTTCCATATTTAGTGCTTCTTTCAAAAACTCTTATAAGATAGGTCTGGTGGTAATAAATTCCTTTAGCATTTGCCTGTCTGAAAAGGATCTTATTGCTCCTTCACTTAGGAAGCTTAGTTTGGCTGGATATGAAATTCTTAAATGAAGGTTTTTTTTTTTTTTCTCTAAGAATGTTGAATGTAGGCCCCCAGTCTCTTCTGGCTTGTAGGGTTCCTGCTGAAAGATCCACTGTTAATTTGATGGAATTCTACCTGTAGGTGATCTGCCTTTTCTCTCTAGCTGCCTTTAACATTCTTTCATTTCAACTTTGGAAAATTGGATAATTATGTGTCTTGGGGGTGATCTTGTGTAGAATCTTACAGGGATTTTCTGTATTTATTGAATTTGATTGATGGCCATTCTAGAGAGGTTGGGGAAGTTATCATGGGCAATATCCTAAAATATATGTTCCAAGTTGCTTACTTTCTCCCCATCTTTTTCAGGGATGCCACTGATTCATATATTTGCCCTTCTTATATAATTCCATACTTATCAGAGGTTTTATTCATTCCTTTTTATTCTTTTCTCTTTATTTTTGTCTGATTGTATTATTTCAGAGAACTAGTTTTCAAGCTCTGAGATTCTTTCCTCAGCTTGGTCTATTTTGCTATTAATAATTATGATTGCATTGTGAAATACTTGTGTGTTTTTCAGCAATATTAGGACAGTTAGGTTTTTTCTTATACTGGCTATTTCATCAGTCAGCTCCTGTATCATTTTATTATATTCTTAGTTTCCTTCGGTTAGGTTTTATCATGCTCCTGAATCTGATGATCTTCATTCCTATCCATATTGTGAATTCTATTTCAATCATTTCAGCCATCTCAGCCCTGTTAAGAAGCCCTGTTTGAGAACTAGTGTGGTCAGTTGGATGACATAAGACACTGGAGATCTGAGTTGCCAATGTTCTTGTGTTGGTTCTTTCTCATCTCTTTGTTTGGGTGTTTCTCCAACTGTGATGTAGGGTAAGTACAGTCAGCAGACTTCTTTTCTGGATGTTTTCACAGGGCCCAGGCACTGTTCAGGGTCTAAAAGTATGAAACATTTCACAGATTTGTGTGACATCCTTATGCAGAGGTCATGCTCTTCTTCTCTGTATCATTCCAATTTTAGTATATGTGCTGCTTATGCAAGCACTATAGACTTTCATTTGTTTGAATTTTTACATTTAACATGGTCAATTAATAAAAAAATGTATAATTAACAAAGTAATATAGCAATTTGTTTGGCAGAAGAAAGAATCCCTTGAGGACAAATCAAACCTCATCTTGTAATTATTCATTCAACCTGATGAAATCCATAGAGTAGCCTCTTTTCTTTTTGCTTACATAGTTCTTTAAGCTGTTCCTCACAGTCAGATAAAGTTTTCAAAGCAGTTCAGCTCTTCAATTTATCTCAAGTGCCTTCTCATTAATACCCACAGAGGGACAAGACAATAATGTTAAAACACCCAGAAAGAAGAAGAAGTTCAAGAGACAATTACATCCACAACATCTCCTCTTGACTAGTGACTTTATTTCACAAAATTATAGTTTTAGAAGAGCGCTAGAGGATATCTTGTTAAGCCTTAAAAATCTGTCATAAGTGGTCTCCATATCCTCTCTAAAAATCTCCATTAAGCAAAAAGGAATGTCTTTTCTCCCAAGATGACTCATTCTAATTTCTGACATGCTCGAATATTATTTATTTTATACTGAGGCAATTATCTACTTCCTTTTGATATCTACACATTAGTCTATTTTTAGTCTGTTTCCTTCTTTCAATCCCCCCTAAAGTTTGCTTTCCTGAGCTGCAGCCATTTTCTCCAATGCCTCAATCTCTCCCTTCGATTTTAAAGCACTGCAGACTTACTTTTTTAATTGATTTCAGTCATTAGGCTTCCCTCCCATTACTCCTCATCAAGGGCCACCCTGACTTTCTTAGAAACTAAACTTGAAAGCAGCTAATTCTGAGAAGCCTCATAGATAAAATCAGCAGTGAGACAACCAGCTGCCCATGGCAGGAGGAATCCAGCCACCCTGCTGCTCTAGCACAGCTCTCGGCTTTAACAAGAAATCAAAATGTCTCCTGGGAAAGTATGAAAAAATGTTTATTTCACTACCAAAATGTTGTCACCTTTGCCATGAAACAAAAAATCAAAAGAAAAGTTATGTTTGCATAGATGCAACCCAAACTGAAAGCTAGACTAAAATGGATTATATTTTTCCAAAGTGTAAGAAAATGTCTTTCTCTCTTGACCCACTCACACATTTTGGAATTTATTCCAAGAAGATAATCTAAAATATCTCCCGAAGATTTTCACAGCAAGTTGTTCACCACTGTTACTTATAATAGCAAAATCTTGGGAAATAAACTAAATGTCTTTAATTTGGTAATGCCAGAATGTTATCAAAATCTATATATGAGATCTCTAAAATAGTCAAACCATAAAAGCAGAGATTAGAATGGTGGTTAGCAAGGCATGGGGAGAGGAGGATGTAGGGAGTTGTTTAATGGGTATAAAAATTCAGTTATACAAGATAAATAAGTTCTTCTGGAGATCATAGAAATATCCTGTACAACATAGTATCTATGGTTAACATACTGTATTGTGCACTTAAAAATTTGTTGAGAGAGTAGATCTCATGTTAAGTGTTCTTATCACAGTCACACACACACATATACACACATACAATACCAAATGTACATGAGGAAACTTTTGGGGATGATGAATATTTTTATTACCTTGATTGTGATAATGGTTTCACAGTGTTCAGGGTGGGTAATATATGCAAACCTACCCCCAGAGCAGATATATGCCTTCCTCTTGGCAGCTGAGGGAGCTGAGAGGATACTGTGGACATTACAGAAGTATCTTCACGAGGGGTTACCTGTGCACCAGGGATTGTTTAATGGCCTTACTGCAGAACACTTTGGTATGTGGGTGTCAAACACTGGTCATTATGTCAGTTTCACTTCAAGATGGCCTCACTTTTGACATGCAACAGGCTGTTTTCCTACACACAGATATATGCATATGTTCAAATGCATCAAATTTTATGTTAATTACACCTCAATAAAGCTGTTAAAAATCTATGCTCCAAAATATTATGTAGATATTTAATTGCTATTTATAAAATATTTAATAACATGAGATTTACAATAATGTGTATTGTTTAAAATATTGGTTATAGAGTAGTATATACAGCATTATCACAATTTTATAAAATTAAACATATGTATACATTTGTTTCTGTTATGCATGTAACAGAAAGAGGGAGACAATGGAAATGAGAGAGGAAAAAGGAAGAGGAAGAAAGAAAGAGAAAATGTTTCTTCAGTTAAATAAAGCAAATAGCCAGCATTTTGCATTATACTTTGAGGGGTAACAAATTCCTCCATGGGAATCAATTGTTGGAAACCTAGCATTTATGCAAGGATTAAGAGATTTTCTTTGTGAAGAATAAGGTCCTAAAGGAACAAGTATATAGCCCAGTGGAAACTGTATAAACAACTGAGGACAAGCAACCTCAAAGAAAATTAAAACTGGATGTTAGTTATACTAAGTTACCCCAAAATTCCTGAGTATAAACTGAAAATATAAAACCATAATATATAATTATTTCATAAATAGCTATATATAAACATCTTGGCAAAATGTATATAACCATGCAGTTCCTGCCTGATAGAGTATGTCGTGATTTATTTATTTATTTTTTTGAGATGGAGTTTCTCTCTTGTCACCCAGGCTGGAGTGCAATGGCACAGTCTTAGTTCACTGCAACCTCTGCTTCCCAAGTTCAAGTGATTCTCCTGCCTCAGCCTCCCAAGTAGCGACCTGGCGATGGGTGTGGTAGAGACGGGGATTTCACCACGTTGGCCAGGCTGGTCTCGAACTCCTGACCTCAGGTGTTCTACCCTCCTCAGCCTCCCTAAGTGCTGGGATTACAGGCATGCGCTACCGCACCCGACCATATGGGGTGATCTAAACAAAAATATTTTTATTATTGTAAACATCTAAGGTAAAGAATCATTATAATGATGATTCTCTAACATGCATCAGAATCAGCTGGAGGACTCACTTAACTATAGATAATATGTCTTCTCTTCCAAAGTTTCAGGTTCAGTATGTCTGAGATGGGGGCCTAGAATTTTCATTTTTAACAAATTCCCAGGTAATATTGAAGCAACTGATCTGATGTATGTATTGTACAACTGAACCACAGTTCTGACCCAGCAACTGCAATATTGGGCTACTTCCAACTCCAAAACAAAATATCACAGGAAAGGCACTGAACTTGAAATCAAAAGACCAAAGTCTGAGTCCTCGTTTGTTACCTACAAGATGTAAAACAAAATCCCTTAGCACTATGAACTTTATTTTCTATGTTATTGGAGTAATAATACCTGCTATATCTTTTAGGATTGTTATAAAAATAACTAAGGTAATATATATTAAAGGCTTTTATAATCAGTTAATATCTTTAGAAATATAAATTCTTGTTATATGCCTCAGTTTCAATAACTTTTAAAAAACAGACTTCAACTTCATTGTAAGTTCCTAATCTTAGGTGAAACCCACATTATGGCTCCTGACAGTCTAGAGAAGGCTAAGGAAAGATGATCAAATAAAGCTATGCTTTCCAAATTTGTCCCATTCAAATAAGGACAAAGGTGTAGGTGGGAGTAGGGGCAGGGGTGAGGTGGCCTTTTGCTAGGAAGTAGATAAGCTGGGTTAGAAATGAGATGTGAGACAACTTCTCAGTGAGCAGAGGCTTGCTGCTAACAAGTGATGCCATGGCTGCCTTCCTCTTGGCAATCGTGATTCTAGATGATGGTACTTTCAGAATTCATGGAGGCCATGAGAATTTTTCTGGACCTAAATTGAGGAGTTTATATCTTAACTTTTGGACACTACAGCTTGGCCTACTTGGATCTAACAAATCCTCATGTGTTAATCTGGCATTTGACCCTGATCATGTTCTGACTTTAATTTAACTACAAGGGTTGAGTTTTGGCTTTTACCACATCTAACCCTAGTTCTCACTGCTGAATTGGGCCCGACATCATGGCTAAGAACTGATTATTGCCAGTGACTTCTGTCACTCTATGTCACAGTGTAGCCAAAAAGGACCATTATCCTAACTGGTATTATTTTATTTTCCACTGGAAAAGGCAGCAGCAGTACAACCAATTTTAGACCCTGACTGGATTACCAAAAATCTTAGAGTAATAAGGAAAAGTGAAATTGAAATTGAATGTATAGCCTGGGATATGGCAATAACATAATATAAATGTGGAAATAATTATGTTCTAGGTCATTAATGAAGTATTAGATGTTAGTAAATACTCTGTCACTCTGGCACTCTGGCCACCAGATCTTCATGATTTGGTTCTAATGCACTAAAAGCTACAATAGTTCTGTTTCTTTAGCAATATCCTAAGAAGGGAGCTATTTTTTAAAAAATAACTCTACACATTGGCTTCAGAATTCTTCTTCCAGCATTAAAAGGATTCCCACCATTGTCATCATCACCTTCACTATAACATGACCATGGTACATTTCTTGGCCTCATACTCAACAAAAATTCCTTATAAGAATTAGATCTCCATTTATATATATAACATAATAAAACAGTAATAACTTTTATTTTTTTCCTCCTTTTACAAGTGTTAGGTGAGTATTACCTTTCCCAATGTTTACTCACTTTTGAAAGCAGACAGTCTTTTATACTTTTCAGTTTGCACTATTTTTATCCTGATAGTTCTGCTGCTTCCAGTGGGACTTCTAACAGAAATGAACACAAGAGATTCTTGGGCACAGCCTTGCACTTAGGCATTAAATCCCATCAATGATGTGACCTTTAAGTAATGGGCCATTCAGTTTTTACTTTCTCATACACATTTACAGGAGATTTCAAAAAATACATTTTATTGTTTCCAAACTTAAATCAATATTTTGGGGGTGGTTCCAAGATGGCCGAATAGGAACAGCTCCAGTCTACAGCTCCCAGTGTGAGCAACGCAGAAGATGGGTGATTTCTGCATTTCCAGCTGAGGTACTGGGTTCATCTAACTGGGGCTCATTGGACAGTGGGGGCAGGACAGTGGGTGCAGCCCACCAAGTGTGAGCCGAAGCAGGGCAAGGCATCACCCCACCCAGGAAGTGCAAGGGATCAGGGAATTCCCTTTCCTAGACAAGGGAAGGGGTAACAGATGGCACCTGGAAAATCGGGTCACTCCCACTCTAATACTGTGCTTTTCCAACAGTCTTAGCAAATGGCACACCAGGAGATTATATCCTGTCCCTGGCTCAGAGGGTCCCATGCCGACAGAGCCTCACTCATTCCTAGCACAGTGGTCTGAGATCAAACTGCAAGGCTGCAGCAAGGCTTGGGGAGGGGAGCCCACCATTGCTGAGGCTTGAGTAGGTAAACAAAGCAGCTGGGAAGCTCAAACTGGGCAGAGCCCACCACAGGTCAAGGAGGCCTGCCTGCTTCTGTAGACTCCACCTCTGGGGCAGGGCATAGACAAACAAAAGGCAGCAGAAAACTCTGCAGACTTAAATGTCCCGGTCTGACAGCTTTGAAGAGAGTAGTGGTTCTCCCAGCATGGAGTTTAAGATCTGAAAAAGGACAGACTGCCTCCTCAAGTAGGTTCCTTACCCCCGAGTAGCCTAACTGGGAGGCACCCCTCAGTAGGCACAGACTGACACCTCACACAGCCGGGTACCTGTCTGAGATGAAGCTTCCAGAGGAATGATCAGGGAGCAACATTTGATGTTCTGTAATATTCACTGTTTTGCAGACTCCGTTGCTGATACCAAGGCAAACAGGGACTGGAGTGGACCTCCAGAAAACTCCAACAGACCTGCAGCTGAGGGTCCTGATTGGTAGAAGGAAAACTAACAAACAGAAAGGACATCCACACCAAAACCCCATCTGTATATCACCATCATCAAAGACCAAAGGTAGATAAAACCACAAAGATGGGGAAAAAACAGAGCAGAGAAGCTGAAAATTCTAAAAATCAGAGCACCTCTCCCCATCCAAAGGAATGCAGCTCCTCGCCAGCAATGGAACAAAGCTGGATGGAGAATGACTTTGATGAGTTGAGAGAAGAACGCTTCAGATGATCAAACTTCTCCGAGCTAAAGGAGGAAGTTTGAACCCAAAACAAAGAAGATAAAAACCTTGAAAAAAGATAGACGAATGGCTGACTAGAATAATCAGTGTAGAGAAGTCCTTAAATGACCTGATGGAGCTGAAAACCAAGGCACGAGAACTACGTGATTAATGCACAAGCTTCAGTAGCCAATTCGATCAACTGGAAGAAAGGGTATCAGTGATTGAAGATCAAATGAATGAAATGAAGCAAGAAGAGAAGTTTAGAGAAAAAAGAGTAAAAGAAAATAACAAAGCCTCCAAGAAATATGGGACTATGTGAAAAGACCAAATCTACATCTGATTGGTGTACCTGAAAGTGACAGGGAGAATGGAACCAAGTTGGAAAACGCTCTTCAGGATATTATCCAGGAGAACTTCCCCAACCTAGCAAGGCAGGCCAACATTCAAATTCAGGAAATGCAGAGAACACCACAAAGATACTCCTCAAGAAGAGCAAGTCCAAGACACATAATTGTGAGATTCACCAAAGTTGAAATGAAGGAAGAAATGTTAAGGACAGCCAGAGAGAAAGGTCGGGTGACCCACAAAGGGAAGTCCATCAGACTAATAGCTGGTCTCTCGGCAGAAACTCTACCAGCCAGAAGAGAGTGGGGGCCAATATTCAACATTCTTAAAGAAAAGAATTTTCAACCCAGAATTTCATATCCAGCCAAATTAAGCTTCATAAGTGAAGGAGAAATAAAATCCTTTACAGACAAGCAAATGCTGAGAGATTTTGTCACCACCAGGCCTGCTCTACAAGAGCTCCTGAAGGAAGCACTAAACATAGAAAGGAACAACTGTACTAGTCACTGCAAAAACATGCCAAATTGTAAAGGCCATCAATGCTAGGAAGAAACTGCATCAACTAACAAGCAAAATAACCAGCTAACATCATAATGACAGGATCAAATTTACACATAAAAATATTAACCTTAAATGTAAATGGGCTAAATGCTCCAATTAAAAGACACAGACTGGCAAATTGGATAAAGAGTCTACAGCTCCCAGCATGAGCGATGCAGAAGATGGGTGATTTCTGCATTTCTAACTGAGGTACCAGGTTCATCTCACTGGGGAGTGTCGGACAGTGGGTGCAGGACAGTGGGTGCAGCATACCGAGCATGAGCTGAAGCAGGGTGAGGCATCGCCTCACCCAGGAAGTGCAAGGGGTCAGGGAATTCCTTTCCTAGGCAAAGAAAAGGGTGACAGATGGCACCTGGAAAATCAGGTCACTCCCACCCTAATACTGTGCTTTTCCAGCAGTCTTAGCAAATGGCACACCAGGAGATTATATCCTGCGCATAGCTCGGAGGGTGCTACACCCATGGAGCCTTGCTCATTGCTAGCACAGCAGTCTGAGATCAAACTGCAAGGCAGCAGCGAGGCTGGGGGAGGCGTGTCCACCATTGCCGAGGCTTAAGCAGGTAAACAAAGCGGCTGGGAGGCTCGAACTGGGTGGAGCCCACTGCATCTCAAGGAGGCCTGCATGTCTCTGTAGACTCCACCTCTGGGGGCAGGGCATAGCCAAACAAAGGCAGCAGAAAACTCTGCAGACTTAAATGTCCATGTCAGCTTTGAAGAGAGTAGTGGTCTGACAGCTTTGAAGAGAGTAGTGGTTCTCCCAGCACACAGCTGGAGATCTGAGAATGGACAGACTGCCTCCCCAAGTGGGTCCCTGACCCCCGAGTAGCCTAACTGGGAGACACCACCCAGTAGGGGCAGACTGACACCTCACACAGCCGGGTACTCCTCTGAGACAAAACTTCCAGAGGAACGATCAGGCAGCAACGTTTGCTGTTCACCAATATCCACTGTTCTGCAGCCTCCATTGCTGATACCCAGGAAAACAGGGTCTGGAGTGGACCTCCAGCAAACTCCAACAGACCTGCAGCTGAGGGTCCTGACTGGTAGAAGGAAAACTAACAAATGGAAAGGACATCCACACCAAAACCCCATCTCTACGTCACCATCACAAAGAACAAAGGTAGATAAAACCACAAAGATGGGGAAAAAACAGAGCAGAAAAACTGAAAACTCTAAAAATCAGAGCGTCTCTCCTGCTCCAAAGGAACGCAGCTCCTCACCAGGAATGGAACAAAGCTGGATGGAGAATGACTTTGACAAGTTGAGAGAAGAAGGCTTCAGATGATCAAACTTCTCCGAGCTAACGGAGGAAGTTCGAACCAATGGCAAAGAAGTTAAAAACCTTGAAAAAACATTAGACGAATGGCTGACTAGAATAACCAATGCAGAGAATTCCTTAAAGGACCTGATGGAGCTGAAAACCAAGGCACGAGAACTATGTGACAAATGCACAAGCCTCAGTAGCCGATTGGATCAACTGGAAGAATGGGTATCAGTGATGGAAGATCAAATGAATGAAATGAAGTGAGAAGAGAAGTTTAGAGAAAAAAATAAAAAGAAACACATAAGGCCTCCAAGAAATATGGGACTATGTGAAAAGACCAAATCTATGTCTGATTGGAGTACGTGAAAGTGATGGGGAGAATGGAACCAAGTTGGAAAACACTCTGCTGGATATTATCCAGGAGAAATTCCCCAATCTAGCAAGGAAGGCTAGTATTCAAATTCAGGAAATGCAGAGAACAACACAAAGATACTCCTTGAGAAGAGCAACTCCAAGACACATAATTGTCAGATTCACCAAAGTTGAAATGAAGGAAAAAATGTTAAGGGCAGCCAGAGAGAAAGGTCGGGTTACCCACAAAGGGAAGCCCATCAGACTAACAGCTGATCTCTCGGCAGAAACTCTACAAGCCAGAAGAGAGTGGGGACCAATATTCAACTTTCTTAAAGAAAAGATTTTTCAACCCAGAATTTCATATCCAGCCAAACTAAGCTTCATAAGTGAAGGAGAAATAAAATACTTTACAGACAAGCAAATGCTGAGGGATTTTGTCACCACCAGGCCTCCCCTAAAAGAGCTCCTGTAGGAAACACTAAACGTGGAAAGGAAAAACCAGTACCAGCCACGGCAAAAACATGCCAAAATGTAAAGACCATTGAGGCTAGGAAGAAACTGCATCAACTAATGAGCAAAATAACCAGCTAACATCATAATGACAGGAGCAAATTCACACATAACAATATTAACCTTAAATGTAAATGGGCTAAATGCTCCAATTAAAAGACACAGACTGGCAAATTGGATAAAGAGCCAAGACCCATCAGTGTGCTGTATTCAGGAAACCCATCTCATGTGCAGAGACACACATAGGCTCAAAATAAAGAGATGGAGAAAGATCTACGAAACAAACAAAAAAAGGCAGGGGTTGCAATCCTAATCTCTGATAAAACCGACTTTAAACCAACAAAGATCAAAAGAGACAAAGAAGGCCATTACATAATGGTAAAGGGATCAATTCAACAAGAAGAGCTAACTATCCTAAATATATATGCACCCAATACAGGAGCACCCAGATTCATAAAGGAAGTCCTTAGAGACCTAAAAGAGACTTAGACTCCCACACAATAATAACGGGAGACTTTAACACCCCACTGTCAACATTAGACAGATCAATGAGACAGAAAGTTAACAAGGATATCCAGGAATTGAACTCAGCTCTGCACCAAGCGGACCTAATAGACATCTACAGAACTCTCCACCCCAAATCAACAGAATATACATTCTTTTCAGCACCACACCACACCTATTCCAAAATTGACCACATAGTTGGAAGCAAAGCACTCCTCAGCAAATGTAAAAAAATAGAAATTATAACAAACTGTCTCTCAGACCACAGTGCAATCAAACTAGAACTCAGGATTAAGAAACTCACTCAAAACTGCTCAACTACACGGAAACTGAACAACCTGCTCCTGAATGACTACTGGGTACATAACGAAATGAAGGCAGAAATAAAGATGTTCTTTGAAACCAACGAGAACAAAGACACAACATACCAGAATCTCTGGGACACATTCAAAGCATTGTGTAGAGGGAAATTTATAGCACTAAATGCCCACAAGAGAAAGCAGGAAAGATCTAAAATTGACACCCTGACATCACAATTAAAAGAACTAGAGAAGCAAGAGCAAACACATTCAAAAGCTAGCAGAAGGCAAGAAATAACTAAGATCAGAGAAGAACTGAAGGAGATAGAGTCACAAAAAATCCTTCAAAAAAATCAATGAATCCAGGAGCTGGTTTTTTGAAAAGATCAACAAAATTGATAGACCACTAGCAAGACTAATAAAGAAGAAAAGAGAAGAATCAAATAGACGCAATAAAAAATGATAAAGGGGATATCACCACTGATCTCACAGAAATACAAGCTACCATCAGAGAATACTATAAACACCTCTACACAAATAAACTAGAAAATCTAGAAGAAATGGATAAATTCCTCGACACATACACCATCCCAAGACTAAACCAGGAAGAAGTTGAATCCCTGAATATACGAATAACAGGCTCTGAAATTGAGGCAATAATTAACAGCCTCCCAAGCAAAAAAAAGTCCAGGACCAGATGGATTCACAGCCGAATTCTACCAGAGGTACAAGGAGGAGCTGGTACCATTCCTTCTGAAACTATTCCAATCAATAGAAAAAGAGGGAATCCTCCATAACTCATTTTATGAGGCCAGCATCATCCTGATATCAAAGCCTGGCAGAGATACAATAAAAAAAGAGAATTTTAGACCAATATCCCTGATGAACATTGATGTAAAAATCCTGAATAAAGTACTGGCAAACCAAATCCAGCAGCATATCAAAAAGCTTATCTACCAAGAACAAGTGGGCTTCATCCCTGGGATGAAAGGCTGGTTCAACATACGCAAGTCAATAAACGTAATCCAGCATATAAACAGAACCAACGACAAAAACCACGTGATTATCTCAATAGATGCAGAAAAGCCTTTGACAAAATTCAACAACCCTTCATGCTAAAAACTCTTAATAAATTAGGTATTGACGGGATGTATATCAAAATAATAAGAGCTATTTATGACAAACACACAGCCAATATCATACTGAATGGGCAAAAACTGGAAGCATTCCCTTTGAAAACTGGCTCAAGACAGGGATGCTGTCTCTCACCACTCCTATTTAACATAGTGTTGGAAGTTCTGGCCAGGGCAATCAGGCAGGAGAAAGAAATAAAGGGTATTCAATTAGGAAAAGAGGAAGTCAAATTGTCCCCGTTTGCAGATGACATGATTGTATATTTAGAAAACCCCATCATCTCAGCCCCAAATCTCCTTAAGCTGATAAGCAACTTCAACAAAGTCTCAAGATACAAAATCAATGTGCAAAAATCACAAGCATTCTTATACATCAATAACAGACAAACAGAGAGCCAAATCATGAGTGAACTCCCATTCACAATTGCTTCAGACAGAATAAAATATCTAGGAGTCCAACTTACAAGGGATGTGAAGGACCTCTTCAAGGAGAACTACAAACCTCTGCTCAATGAAATAAAAGAGGACACAAACAAATGGAAGAACATTCCATGCTCATGGATAGGAAGAATCAATATCATGAAAATGGCCATACTGCCCAAGATAATTTATAGATTCAATGCCATCCCCATCAAGCTACCAACGACTTTCTTCGCAGAATTGGAAAAAACTACTTTAAAGTTCATATGGAGCCAAAAAAGAGCCCACATTGCCAAGACATTCCTAAGCCAAAAGAACAAAGCTGGAGGCATCACGCTACCTGACTTCAAACTATACTACAAAGCTACAGTAACCAAAACAGCATGGTACTGGTACCAAAACGGAGATATAGACCAATGGAAAAGAACAGAGCCCTCACAAATAATACCACAGATCTACAAACATCTGGTCTTTGACAAACCTTACAAAAACAAGAAATGGGGAAAGGATTCCCTATTTAATAAATGGTGCTGGGAAAACTGGCTAGCCATATGTAGAAAGCTGAAACTGGATCCCTTCCTTACATCTTATACACAAATTAATTCAAGATGGATTAAAGACTTAAATGTCAGACCTAAAACCATAAAAACCCTAAGAGAAAACCTAGGCAATACCATTCAGGACATAGGCATGAGCAAGGACTTTGTGTCTAAAACACCAAAAGCAATGGCAACAAAAGCCAAAATTGACAAATGGGATCTAATTAAAGAGCTTCTGCACAGCAAAAGAAACTACCATCAGAGTGAACAGGCAACCTACAGAATGGGAGAAAATTTTTGCAATCTACTCATCTGACAAAAGGCTAATATCCAGAATCTACAAAGAACTCAAACAAATTTACAAGAAAAACACAACCCCATTGACAAGTAGGTGAAGGATATGAACAGACACTTCTCAAAAGAAGACATTTATGCAGCCAAAAGACACATGAAAAAATGCTCACCATCACCGGCCATCAGAGAAATGCAAATCAAAACCACAATGAGATACCATCTCACACCAGTTAGAATGGTGATCATTAAAATGTCAGGAAACAACGGGTGCTGGAGAGGATGTGGAGAAATAGGAACACTTTTACACTGTTGGTGGGACTGTAAACTAGTTCAACCACTGTGGAAGACAGTGTGGTGATTCCTCAAAGATCTAGAACTAGAAATACCATTTGACCCAGCCATCCCATTACTGGGTATCTACCCAAAGGATTATAAATCATGCTGCTATAAAGGCACATGCACATGTATGTTTATTGCGGCACTATTCACAATAGCAAAGACTTGGAACCAACCCAAAAGTCCATCAATGATAGATTGGATTAAGAAAATGTGGCACATATACACCATGGAATACTATGCAGCCATAAAAAAGGATGAGTTCATGTCGTTTGTAGGGACATGGATGAAGCTGGAAAGCATCATTCTCAGTGAACTATCGCAAGAACAAAAAACCAAACACCGCATGTTCTCACTGATAGGTAGGAATTGAACAATGAGAACACCTGGACACAGGAAGGGAACATCACACACAAGGGCCAGCTGTGGGGTGGGGGGAGGGGGGAGGGAAAGCATTAGGAGATATACCTAATGTAAATGATGAGTTAATGGGTGCAGCACACCAACATGGCACATGTATACATATGTAACAAACCTGCACGTTGTGCACCTGTACCCTGGAACTTTAAGTATAATTAAAAGAAAAGAAAAAAGAAAAAAAAGAAAAATTAATCAATATTTCACTACCTCTAGCCACTTTGTTAGCAGAAAATTTTTATTCTTAGAGCAGTGTTACAGATTAGCATTATCCTACATCTCCCACCTGTATTAACCTGAATATAATAACTTAAATTTCCAAGATTTGAATTAGAGAAGAAAGCTTTAAGCTGCTAATTGTCCCTCAGGTACTTTCTTCTGGGCCCTGAGGCATGGAATCTCCCTAGACAGATCTATTTTTCACATGTCCTAAGTATGCACTTAAAGGGGTTGTGCTGAACAACTTTCACCTTCTTTCTGGTTTGTCAATTCCTAAAATGAGGCCCTAGCCACAAAATCGTGAAACTCTACAGTATAGGTTCTGGAGTTTGACCAACATCAGTTCAAATCCTGACTATAATTTATAGAATATGTATTATGTGGCAAGTTACTTGATCTCGTTGTGCTTCTGTTTCTGTATCTTCATCTGCAAAAGATGAGCCCTAATACTTGAGATAAAATGAGGTAATTTAAGTGTTTTGCAGAATGCCTTCCATGTATTAAGTGTCAATGAGTGGTAGCTATCTTTGGCAACAACTTTTCATCCTTATTTGTATGGCTAGGATTCACCTCCCCTTTTCCGGCACACAAAAAAAGACAAGGAAAAGTATGTAGAATCCCAGACACAAATTAGTATTTTCCGCAGTGAAAGCCAAGATAAGTTAACAAAAACGTCATCAATAATACCAACAATCATACTGAGCAAGTGCCTGGAAACAAAAAGAAAATTAATCCTTGATTTCAAAAGGCTTATGGATCATGAAACTTTTATTAGAAATACCTTGTCTATAAAATGACATTGTCTATACGATAATATATCCAAAAAAACTTTCCATTTCTGCTTCTTCAACTGGAATCTTGCTTTGGTTTGCTTATATTTTTATCAGTATATGCTTTAGCATATCTACATGACCCCAAACTGTAAGAATTAAATGAATTTTTAGTCATATAGTTACTGCATTCCTATAACTAAGTGGGTTTAGGCAACAATATTTTACATCTGCTTCTAATTCAGACTTTCTGGTTTGCACAACCTCTGGGCTTTGTAGGCCAATATTTTCAAAACATTATTTGTATATCTTACCTACAATCTCTAAAACTTAGGATATGCCCCTAATATAAGTAGTATTTTCTGAGCTATTAAAAATAAAAAGTCACACAAACAAAATATTCTAATAGAATCTAAGTAGTATTAGAGGACTGATTATATAAAGCCTGTGCAACATGCTCTTTTAACTCTATTACTTGTGTCATTGCTGATGAAATATTTATTGATCAGGAAATACAAGTAGGTACAGCAAACACAGAGAAGTATGACTTTGGCTATGCATTCAAGAAGAATGTGTTACTTAGTACGACTTTGATTACTAAAAAATCCATTTCTTCTTGTTAGCCACCCCGAGGAAAACTATTCCAACTATAAGACAAGACAATATGGGTATAGCCTAACAAGTAAGACTGTGCTACAGATAATACAGTGTAGGAGCCAGCTCCCTACATGTGGTTGGATTTTCCTAAGCTGAAAAGGTTAAATGTAATGGTGTTTAATTAATTAGGTGGACTTCCTTTGATTAATCAACTGACATTTTTAATATCAAGTAGGTAATTTAACAATTTTAGCCTACTGCTCTTATGCCTAAAGCTCTTAAAAATATCAATAAACAGGATACACCATAAACACTACAGGTGCAGATGTAAAACAAACTTACATAAATTTAGATGATATTAATGCTTAAAATCCTATAAAAAATTAATATGCATATTATGCAGAATACATGGGATTAATGCATTTTTTCCTAATAATGTTTCCTTTCTGCAAAGCTGGCTAGAGTCTATATTTTTCTAATTTATGATCTAATATGGCAAAGTTTTACATCCAGTAGAGTATCATTATTTGGAATCCATAATTCATAATATTATCAAATTACTTATGAATTGTTTTAAGAGGAAGTGAAACATAAAAAAGAAGTTAACTATAGTTATAGATAGTACCCTATACTTCCTTGTTCACTCAATGGACAAGAATCAGACCACCAGATTTTGTCACTTTTGCTAGCAATGTACCCTCAGGCCCTTTTAAAATCTTTTGTAATCTTGAAGTTTGCTTAGGTTGTGTAACCCTAATTACAAGCACCCAAAATTTTCTTAGGAACAATCTGAGAGAAAGTGTGTTATGTACTAAATTTTTTGTCCCCACAAAATTCATATGTTGAAGCTCTCACTCGCAGTGTGATAATATTTGGGCATAGGGTCTTTGGGAGGTACTTGGGTCATGAAGGCAAGGTCCTGGTATGGTGGGATTAGTGCCCTTAGAAAAATGAAATATCAGAGAGCTTGTTCTCAATCTCTTCAGCAGCACATGCTGAGGAAATGTCATGTGTGCACAAAGCAAGAAGGCAGCAGTCTGAAAACCAGAAAGAGAGCCCTCGCCAGAAACCAATCCCACCAATGTTAATCTGGATATCTAGCTACCAGAACTGTGAAAAATAAATTTCTGTTGTTTAAGCCACCCAGTCTAAGGTGTTGTGCTCTGGCAGCCCCAGCAGAGTAAGACACAACGGTGTATTATTTCATCTGTGAGCCCAACACCCTGATGAATTGGAGAGGAGACCAGGCTCATTGAACCCATGCAATAAGACCCTTGTGGTTTCCATAGGATTCACAAGAACTAATACAACCCCCACTGACACAGTGGAGAGGCTCTTGGCCTTGCCCACTATGGGGCAGAGGAGGCTGTTTGACTCATTCATAGGCATTCTCCCAGGATTATAATCATGATCCCTGCTATGGTTTAAATGTTTGGTTCTTCCAAAATCATGTTGAAATTTAGCTGCTATTGTAACAGCATCAAGAGGCGGAATCTTTTTAATACTGCACTAAGTATTTAAAATAGTATTTAGAGTGAGTGATTAGGTCATGTGGGCTCTTCCATCATGAGTGGATTAATATCATTATCACAGGAGCGGGTTCCTTATGAAAAACAAGTTTGCCCCCTTTTCTCATTCTTTCTCTCTCACCCTTTCTTTCCCCTTGCACCATGGGATGATGCCACAAGAAGACTCTTGCCAGATGCTGGCCCCTCAATCTTGGACTTCCCAGCCTCAAGAACCATGATCCAATAAACTTTTGTTCTTTATAAATTATCCTGTCTGTGGTATTACATTATAGCAGCACAAAATGGACTAAGACATTCCTATGTGTAGCCTATTTCTCTCTTTTGTAACCCTTCAAATAACCACAGAAAATTATGTGTTGTAGCCACAAGTGTACCTATGCTAATTTATATCTCACTGAGGTAGAAATGAGGTAGTGTTTCATAAAAGGGAGTGATGTACAGTTTGTTCTTCTTCAGGAACTAGTAGAAAGAGCTAGTAAATCCTGATCAGCACCAGAGAAAGAGAAAGAAAGAGAGGCAGTATCTCTTCTAAAATAAACTTCCTTCTGGTCTTCCAAATTCTATTCTGTTTTTCTATAGATATGCCTTTATTAACTTTCTTTCAATATCGCTTAAAAAATGCCTTCTCAGCAACTACCTTTTGAGAAGTAATTACTGTTGCCCTTTATTTCCAGCCATGGCAAGCAGCAGTGAAAGAAGGTGACAATGGGCCCTGGCTGGTCTGAATATTGCCTGACACCAGGGCCCCACCACCGTAATAAGGCTGCCTGGGTCAGAGTGACTGCATGTACTTCCCAAGGCAATAACACAGTTAAGAAAGTTATTTACAAGGAACAAACATCTTATTATGAAGAGAAAACAGAAGCAAGAAAAATGAAGTACATTTCCCAATTACAGACTCTCAGCCATTTTCTAAAAGCCTCCTGTCAAGTTTATAAATGTAATTGTTAAACAGCTGCTAAGAGTGGCAAACAAAATGTCAATAACAAGGATCAAATAATTCTTTCTTAAAAAATGAAAGAAGACCGAGGTCAGTCTATGGTGCCAATCAAAGGCATGAAAACAAGTTATTACTCCCTTGTAAATATAAGTTCATTTTAGTAAGTTTCTCCCTACAGTCATAATTAGCTAACAGTATTACCCTACAATTGAGATGTCTGGCTTTGTTAAATGGTGAGATGTGTTAGCATATATGTACCACACATATGAATTTTACATTATACATTTTCAGAAAAGGTGAAATCAATTTGTTATGTGGATGTAAGACATGACTCCAACTCCAGGCCAGTATATTTATTAGTGCTGATATTTATGCATAGTGCCCAATTTCAGAATATTAGCAAAATTAAACTTGAATGATTCTAATTTATAATAACTTTCAACTCTCTTTAAAACTAGATCTGATAACCTTTGGAAGTTAGTGGAATAACTCTTCTTGAAGGTCTTTCACACTACTGCACTTTCATTTGGACTAGCTAATTAGGAAAATATTTTTGTTTTAACTTAAAAATGTCCAACAGGCTGTGTATTGGATGTCCATATCTTAGTAAAAACTCAGACTGCAGCCTTTATTGGTAGTATCTTTTCCTCTCACAGGCATCATGGAGGAGGCATGATCTGATAAAGAAACAGTAAATGTATCAATGAGTTTGGATTCATATACTGGTGTTTTAAAATTCTAACTTAATGAAAATATTTCAATATTTACTCTTGCAAACCAAAAGCTAATTTTCATTTTTATCATACTTCATGTTTGCACATTTCATATAATCCCTTTTTCTTTCCCTTCAGAGATATTGGGTCACTGTATTGTGATGATGTGAAGGATCATATGCTGTCTTTAGTATCTCAAAATTAACGCCACTGTTTTGACTGATTTTCCAGGGCAAGAAACATGTGTTGTTGCTCTTTTACGTTTCATGTCCATAAAACATAGCACATTACTGTGCATAGCACAGGCCCTTCATTGACAGTAACTGATGAATTCCAAGAGAGGAGGAAAGAGCTTAACAATTTTCTTACCCTTGGGGGATGGATGAAAAAAGCAGATGCTAAAGTATTATGTGAAGGCATAAACACTAACTTTTTTTTTCAGGGAAACAAGAACATTACTAATGAGAGAAATTAATATTTTAGAACTGACTTGAGGCCCTTGACTATGAAGACAGCATTTCTACTAAATTTGAGAATTCATATTCTTTAGTAATTGTAACAAGTAAATTTGCCACCTAGATTTTTATTGCTAATTCTTTACAAATACTCTAGCATAGTGAGATTTTTATTTGACTTTATTGCTCTGTGCCATTGATGTTTTTATAAGTAAGGAGACAAGTGAGAAGAAAATCTATTTTGTGTTGGCTAAGTAGAGATATTGAGAAGGCAACTTAATGCTTTGCCTTCTTTACTCTAACCAGAAAATAAACTATTCCTTCCTTAAAATTTCAGCTCTATGTATAATATAATTAAGAACTCTGTAAAATTCTTGGAAATATTGCCTTAGAACCTTGAGATAGACAGAATAACATCCCCTGAAAGATCCCATACCCTAATCCCTAGAATCTGTGGATATGTAAGGCTACATGGCCAATTACAAGGAGAATTAAATTGCAGGTTGAATTAAGGTTGCTAATCAAATATCCCTAAAACAGAGAGATAGCATGGATTGTCCAGGTGCTTACGATGTTAACACAGGTCCTTACATGTGGAAGAAGGAGACAGAAGAGAAGGTAAAATGAATGTGGTGTGGGCAGAACTGTAGCTGATGTGTCTGACTTTAAAGATGTAGAATGGAGGTCGCAAGCTGAGGAATGGGAAAACCTTTGGAAATGAATTATCTCCTAGAACCTCCAGAGGGAGCATGTCCCTGCCGACACCTTGATTTTAAAGCAGTAAGATAATTTCGGAATTCAGATCTCCAAAACTATAAGAGAATAAATGTAAATTGTTTTAAGCCATCAAGTTTGCAGTAATTTGTTACTGCAGTAATAGAAAGGTAATATAAACTCTATCTCTCCCAGGTTGGTTTAATATCAGAACTCGATGCCATGTTCTACACCTCTAGTTATATTGCTGTTCAGATGATTTATTTGCTGGAAAACTTTCTAATAGACTGAATGAAAAGGAGCCCCACAAATATAATGTTCATAATAATTTTTCAGTGTTTGTTTCCACATTTTCTACAGACATGTTTAGAGATCACCTTTCATGTGACTATAAGTCAAAATTAAATGTATCTCCAAGTAATTTCCCTCAGGCCACAGTTAAACAATTAACAGCCACTTTTCCCACAATAAATATAAGCAGGTTTAGTAACTTAACATTTGCTTTATCAAGTCATTCCTGTGCCTGTATTGAAGGAAATAACAATATTTGTGATCTTTCAAAAACGTAATGAAGAAACAGAAAATGCAAAATCACATTATTAGTGATAATGTATGTGTCCCTTAAATGAAGTCCCCCTGTGGTGTAGTTCATTAATAGCTTGGGCCTTTTAGTATGAAAATACATGTAACATTGGATGGGTCATTGGACCTAGTCCTTAAAGTCCTTTTCCAGCATGCAGTTCCAAAACTCTATGATCCTCTGTTGATGTAGATAAAAGCACAGAATCAGGCTGCTTTCTTAAAATAAAACTTCTTATAAATATCCTTAAAAGCAAGGCTTCCTTTATTGCATTTGAAGATTTAAAGTTAGGCTTAACAAAATCTCATTTACCTGGCATGCTTGCAGACTTATTTTAAGGATAAAATTTAAAAAAACGCACACACATTCTAAAGTCAGACACAGGTACTGATATGGAAAAGTCATTAGTTAAGCTTTTAAAAATATCTGGTTATTTCAAACATATAATACAATGCCATTGCTTAGCAATTTGATGAATATAAATTAATAATGGCTTCCTGATTCAGAAATAATATTGTCAGCATTTGTTTACAAAAAAGTATTACTTGCCTCTCCCAGGTATCACCATATAGATATCATTTGAAAAATAAATTATTTAACCAAAGTTGAAGGAATCTTATCTGAGGTTGTTTCTTGCTCTCAATAAAATTATTTTATTTCTTCTCAGCAATACCTATTGATTTTTTAACAGTGGTCAAAATATGTTCCTTATTACACATCAATACCTATTTAAAACTATAAAGGAATGTTTTATATACTGGTCCATGAAGGCCTAGAAACTTCAAACTCCTTTGCAAGACTGGATTAATTGGGAGCAGAGGCAGATGCGTGATACAGGTAGCATTCCTATACCCACCATTTTAATCAGGTAGCTCAGCTTTCTCTAGTTTATATGTTGGATTTCACTTTTGGTTGGAAGAAATGTTTGGGTACCACTGTCTTAAAGAACTTCATTGCAATAAAATTCACATTCATACAGAATATATTATATAAAAGCACATTTCAACCCTATCATAGACTGATGGCTATTCCTGGGCACATGGCTACCCAGAACAAAGACTTCATTTCCTATTCTCCCTTGCAAATAGGTGTGGTTGCATGACTAAGCTATCACTAAGAAAATGTAAATGGAAGTGGTGTATAAAATGTCTGGATCGTGTCCTTAAACTACAGGATTGTGCCCCTGATGACCCTATTTTCTTTATCTTACTGTTTGAAAGAGGAATTCTTGGAGCTCTCTCTACTTTGAAACTTTAGAATAAAGACCACATCACCAAATAAATCTGCAGATTACCATAACAGCCTTGAATTACCTAAATTCATACTTTCATGAGAAACAAACCTTCACCATGTTTGAGCTACTGTCATTTTGTGTTTCTATCACATCTATGCAAACCTAAATAAATTACCATCTTACAGGCTTTTATGCTATTCCTGATAAAGACTATTAAGCCTAACTGAATTCTGATAACTAGATACATAAATCAGATCTTTTATCTTTTGTTATTCATTTGTGTATTGACAAAGATAATAGTTATGTGAATAACGTAGACATATGCTTGTCCGAAAATTATAGTCCTATAAATGTAAGTAGATTAAAAAATGTTATAGCTTTCAAAATTTGTATTTGGTAAGATTGAGAGCTATCATCTCAGCTTACAAAAATAATGTATATTTTATAACACTGCTTTCAATTTAATTGCAATCACAAGAGTACTGAGAGATAACGAAATCAACTACCCTGAAGAAAAAATGTCTGAAGAATAAGCATATTTATAGCCCAATGTTACAATTAGTCTTTTAAGTAACAGTAAACAAATGTTTCTAAAAGCTTTTGAAGTGAAAAACATTTTAATCACTTAAGTCAGAAAACACCATTACCCTGCAGAATCAGTAGAACTGGTGATAATAATAAATTGAATTGTCTTGCTAAATTACTCAGTGAGTATGAATGTTCATTATTCACTACTCAAAAGTAAACAAACACAAAAATGCCTTTGAAAGAAAGCAACTTTCAGTAGTCAGAACAATAAAGTATTAGCGCTGTCATTTAAATTAGGAACATTGAAGAAATTGAAGATGAAACCCAGCAATATAATAGATTTTTGTACCAAAGACTGATTTCTTCACCAAAGACTGGTGAGAGGCACTACAAAGAATGCAAGAAAAGGAGCATTCTAAACACAGTGTCAAGGATAGAGTTTAGTTATCCTAGGGAAAGAGTTAAGGAAACCAGAAGCAAAGACATTCAAGAAATAGTAATGCAGGAATCTCAATGGAGATGAAAACCAAACTGGTTACTCAAGTACAGTTAGGATAGGTGAAACTCCAAAAGATCAAACAAGCAATGGGGAAAGGATTCCCTATTTAATAAATGGTGCTGGGAAAACTGGCTAGCCATATGTAGAAAGCTGAAACTGGATCCCTTCCTTACACCTTATACAAAAATCAATTCAAGATGGATTAAAGACTTAAACGTTAGACCTAAAACCATAAAAACCCTAGAAGAAAACCTAGGCATTACCATTCAGGACATAGGCATGGGCAAGGACTTCATGTCCAAAACACCAAAAGCAATGGCAACAAAAGACAAAATTGACAAATGGGATCTAATTAAACTAAAGAGCTTCTGCACAGCAAAAGAAACTACCATCAGAGTGAACAGGCAACCTACAAAATGGGAGAAAATTTTCGCAACCTACTCATCTGACAAAGGGCTAATATCCAGAATCTACAATGAACTCAAACAAATTTACAAGAAAAAAACAAACAACCCCATCAAAAAGTGGGCGAAGGACATGAACAGACACTTCTCAAAAGAAGACATTTATGCAGCCAAAAAACACATGAAAAAATGCTCATCATCACTAGCCATCAGAGAAATGCAAATCAAAACCACAATGAGATACCATCTCACACCAGTTAGAATGGCAATCATTAAAAAGTCAGGAAACAACAGGTGCTGGAGAGGATGTGGAGAAATAGGAACACTTTTACACTGTTGGTGGGACTGTAAACTAGTTCAAGCATTGTGGAAGTCAGTGTGGCGATTCCTCAGGGATCTAGAACTAGAAATACCATTTGACCCAGCCATCTCATTACTGGGTATATACCCAAATGACTATAAATCATGCTGCTATAAAGACACATGCACACGTATGTTTATTGCGGCATTATTCACAATAGCAAAGACTTGGAACCAACCCAAATGTCCAACAATGATAGACTGGATTAAGAAAATGTGGCACATATACACCATGGAATACTATGCAGCCATAAAAAATGTTGAGTTCATGTCCTTTGTAAGGACATGGATGAAATTGGAAATCATCATTCTCAGTAAACTATCGCAAGAACAAAAAACCAAACACCGCATATTCTCACTCATAGGTGGGAATTGAACAATGAGATCACACGGACACAGGAAGGGGAATATCACACTCTGGGGACTGTTGTGGGGTGGGGGGAGGGGGGAGGGATAGCATTGGGAGATATACCTAATGCTAGATGATGAGTTAATGGGTGCAGCACACCAGCATGGCACATGTATACATATGTAACTAACCTGCACAATGTGCACATGTACCCTAAAACTTAAAGTATAATTTAAAAAAAAAAAAGATCACTCCAGGTGGCTGGCTAATCATTATCAGAGAGTGATAACAGGTGGATCAGGGGGTCAGGAGTGAAAAATGCCATTTGAGGTGAAGGCTACTAGGCAGCATGAGATTCCAGGCAGAAAACATGGTCAGTGAGAGCACAGAGGAGTGAGGCAGATCTCAGTCATTAAGAACTTGAGATACAGGAAAAGAATCAAGTTTCCCAAGGCATTTCTGGGATACCCAAGTTAATATTTGTGAGCTATGAGAGGGGTGCCCAGTACTTAGTCATGGTGATAGCGACAGGAGATCGACAAATTCCAAGGCAGACAGCAGGAGGTCCCTGGTAGGGCTCAACCTTCAACCTGAGGACTGAGCTGCCAGTTCCAGATAGAGTCCATGACTGGAGTGAAAACTTCTATGCCTGTCTTACCTACTCTACTCTCTCTCTGAATTGGTTCCTTCTGGATAGTGCCTTTTAACAAACTGAATGATGCTTTTTCCAAGACCACTCATGGACCAATCAGCATGAACGCCCCCATTCCAAGCTCATAATAACCCCGGACTCAGCCATACAGACAGCTACCCATTTCTGGTCACCTCTCACTATCGAGAACTTTTCTGTCACTCAATAAAATTCTACCCTGCCTTGCACATTCTCTGGTGTGAAAGGTAAAGGATACAAAACAGACATACAGAGACTTAGAAATTTTATGTACATAAAGATGCATTAAAAATCATAAAGGAAATATACAGTTTAGTAGACTAATGGATAGTTATTTTCTTATTTAAAGTTTTATGTTATATATGTGCCAGTTTTATGCTAAAGGGAATAACTAAATTTATTTTTAAAATAAATTAAGTTTATGAAACTTTAAAATTTTACATTCAAAGCTTTAAGCAATTTCAGATGCAGAGATTAATAACTAATGAAATTTATAATATCAAAGAAGCAATAATAACTAATATCACCAGCAGAGTTATTAGGGTAAATCACATATAAAAGACAGAACTTGGATGTTATTTTTAAAAAAAAAAAAAAAAGAAAGGAAAACTAAAAACAGATCAAAGTAGAAACACGTTCTTTAGTCAATCCTTGGCAAAGAGGTTTTACCAATCTCTAATGAAGAGAAATTGATGTCAGACCCTACATAATAATTATGTACTTTGCTTTATATAATTATGTACAATTTTACTGTACAATAATGTAGATTTAGCCACCATTACATTTTTTGTTGTCTTCATAAAATTCTTAATTATAAAACCCTTTCTTGGTTAGTTTTAGCTAGATAACTAAATTGAATGAACTATATCACCTTTATAATTAAGATTCTGCTATCTAACAGGAAAATTGAAGTAAGCAATTTTTCATATGGAATATTATTCTATTAAATGTCAACCCAGGATGGGTTTGATGCGTAATACAAAAAAACCTACCAAGACATCTCTGGAACATTTCAAAGTGTATTATCAACCAAAAAAATCCTCAAATTTTGGTTTAAAAAAAAAACCCTCAAATAGTAACCAGTTGACAAGAAGCCTGCTTATAAAGAAATGGAATTCCAGTTACTATTGATAATGTTTGCAATGCTAAATTTAGTCCTTTCTAGGAGACAATTCCCTAACAGCTGAATAAAATAACCTAAAAAAAAAAAAAATAAGATCCGCCTGTTCTTCCCTGTGAAGACATGCAAATCCATAACGTATTCCTCCCTTTTGCTCTCCATGCCACGGTTGAAGTTCAAGATGTTTCCAGCCCTATTAAAATCTATCCTTCTTGGATAACATGCTATTCTTTGATAAGCTGAGATAAGCAACTTACCAGTTAATGCTGAGTTGTAACAGTTACTAATGGGCTGCTTCTCAGGTTGTAGTGTTGCCTTCTGAGATACAAAATTCCTGAACAGTAGAAAAATGAATTATTGGTGAAAGATCCAGGCACTGATAAGCAAGAATAATTATGATATTTTAGGGAGAAAACTTTTGTTTGACCTCAAAATACTTCATACACCATTTTAGGTAGGTCTGGCTGTGTTTAAGTGTCTGTCCTTTGCCATCATGAGGGATCAGAAGGATGCATTTTCTCTTGCCTCGCTATTCTGTGGATCAGGATTTGCTGTAGAGAAAACATGCATGATAACAAGCTTCCTTATAACTGGTAAATCTATAAACCCCTTTAGCTTCCCTGAAAATAAATAGCAGAAAATGGAAAAAATATATTTCTAAGTTTTTGTATTTTTTTGATAAATGTTCAGTCTTCCCAAAATGTTTTGGAAATATTAGAAAATAGAAAAAAAGCATACACCTTGAAAGCTTCAAATCACAGAGATAAAAAAGCTAAACAGGTCTAAGGCCATTTGAGGCAGAAAATGCTTTCAATCAGTTTCCTCATCATGTCATCAAATGTGACTTTGCCTTTACACAGTGACTTCTTTACGCTCATTCTTTAAAACTTAAGTTTCTTAAAATGAAAGGCTTTGGTTTATTTCTAAATACAAGGCTATGATGAATGAGGTGTTTTATTGTTTTTCTCAAAGTCTTTCAGTCTTCCTAAAAGGGCCACTTTGTATTTTTATTTGCAAGATTTAATATTAAGCTAGTTAACATAAAATGAATCTTTCAACCACAAGAGCAAGTTATTTTCACTCTCTGGCTGTATTTGTTACAGTTTATCTTGTGAATTAGGTTTACAACCAAATTTTAATATATAGTTGACAATAATGGAGTTTTTGACTAGTTCAGAGACCAGAACGCAAATCAGCTAATTAAGAATCAATTAACTGACCTCTGGTTCTATTACTAATTTTTTTTGGCAGCCATTGGCCTAGTCTGCTATGTGAATGGAAACATATTCCCAAGATAATCACTCCCTTCTTCTGAGGATGAGGGTAATAAGAATGCCAGTCTCTTAAGATCATTTTGAAGATTAAGTAAGAAGAAGCATAAAAAACTTGTGGCACATGTAAAATCTCTTAAAGGTTAGTTATTATTGTCATTGGTAAATAAAAATAAATGGGAAGAAGAAATAATAAACTATTGATTGGTAAATATGACACTATATTAACAGGTTACAGAAAAAAACACACACATAAACAGATCTTCTCTAACAGTCTGAATAGGCCTATAATTGGAAAGTGCAAAACAATGGGAAAAAAGCAGTAGCAGTTCATTAGAGGTAAGAATGTAATGAGAAAGACAAAGTAGTTTTAATATGCTCAAGTATCCAAGTCCTTATTAATTTTATAACAGATTAATGAAAGAACATTTATATTAAAAGAAATCAAGAATATTAGGAGGACTGCTCGAATTTCCGAAATCAAGGTACTAGTAACTACTGGAAATGACAACCTCACAGTTGATACTTAGTAAATTTCTAGAATCAATTGTTAAAGAAATTGTTTATTAGTATGTGAAAAATAAGATGACCTGCAGGGAACATCATTGCTCACTTACTCAAAGTAAGGAATAGTAAAATAATTTTGATCATATTATCTTATCCATTGATTAGGGAAATGTCAGAGAGAAATATATCATCACTTCAATAAAACAGTACGATATGGTTTGGCTGTGTCCCCACCCAAATCTCATTTTAAATTGTAACTCCCACAATTCCCATGTGTCATGAGAGGAACCCGGTGGGAGGTAATTGGAACCTTCACTGTTCTTGTGATAGTGAATAAGTCTCATGAGATCTGATGGTTTTAAAAAGAGGAATTCCCCTGCATGAACTCTCTTTTTGCCTGCTGCCATCCATATAAGACATGACTTGCTCCTCCTTGCCTTCTGCCATGATTGTGAGGCCTCCCTAGCCATGTGGAACTGTGAGTCCATTATACTCTTTTTCCTGTATAAATTACCCATTCTCGGGTATGTCTTTATCAGCAGCATGAAAACAGACTAATACAGTAAATTGGTACCAGTAGAGCAGGGCATTGCTGAAAAGATACCTGAAAATGTGGAAACAACTTTGGAACTGGGTAACAGAAAGAGGTTGGAACAGTTTGGAGGGCTCAAAAGAAGACAGGAAAATGTGGGAAAGTTTGGAACTGCTTAGAGGCTTGTTGAATAGCTTAACAAAAATGCTGATAGTGATATGAACAATAAGGTCCAGGCTGAGGTGGCCTCAGTTGGAGATGAGGAACTTGTTGGGAACTGGAGCACAGGTGACTCTTAGTTAGGGTCTGTTTGTTTCAAATTAAAGAAATCTTTTTAGTATTTCTTATAAGGCAGTTCTAATGGCGGATTAACTCTTACAGCTTTTATTTGCCTGTAAAAGTCTTTATCATAGTTGCACAGCTAAATAACAGCCTTGCTTGGTATAGTATTCTTAGTTTACAGGGTTTTTTTTTTTTGCTTTCAGCACTCTGAATATATCATTCCACTCTCTCCTTGTCTGCAAGGTTTCTACTAAGAAATCTTCTGATAGTCTTATGATTGTTCCTTTGTATGTGATGAGTTGCTTTTCTCCTGCTTTCAAAATTCTGTTTTTAATTTTTAGAATTGATAATAATGTGCCTTAGGGAATATCTCTTTCTATTTAATTTATTTGTGGTTATTTGGGCTTCATGGATATGGATGCTCTTTTTCTTCTCCAGATTTGGGAAGTTATCTGTCGTTATTTTTTTGAATAAGCTTTCCTCTCCTTTCTCTCTCTCCATTACTTCTGGGACCCTCATAGTTTATATAATGGTTCACATGATGGTATCTTATAAGTCATATATGCTATCTTCACTTTTTAAATTTTTTTCTTTTGCTCGTTTGAGTAATTTCAGATCTCTTGTCTTTAAGCTCACTAATTTTTTCTTCTGCTTGATTGAGTTTGCTATAGAAGCTCTCTGTATAATTTTTATTTCAGTCATTATATTCTTCTGCTACAGGATTTCTGATTGCTTTTTAAATAGCTTCTATCTTTTTGTTCAAATTATTTTGTTTATGTATTTTTGTGGGGTTTTTCTATGAGTTTTCTACCTGTATTCTCTTGTAGTCCACTTAATGTCTTTAAGATGATTATTTTGAATTATTTGTCAGGCAGTTTGTGGATTTTCATTTCTTTGGGGTCAGTTACTGGTGATTTATTTTGTTTCTTTGGTGATGTCACGTTTCCCTGATTATTCAATTTTGGCCTGATCATTATGGCCTTCCATTGGGTCTGCACATTTGAAGTAGACAACTTTTGCAGTTTTTACAGATTGGCTTTGCAGTGAAATCCCTTCACCAGTCACTTCATCCAGAAATTCTTGGTGGGCCTCTGATTGGGTTTGTGGGTAAGATTGCTTCTGCAGTCCTTAGGCAGGGTAGCCTGATGTCTTGCGGGGGTCAGTGAGTGGTTGTACCTGAAGCCTGAGTTGCATGGGCACGCCATGGTTCTGGGTCCATGAAGACCTATCTGGCACCTAGATCTGCAGGGGCCAGCCCAGCATCAGGATCTACCAGTGTACACCTGGACTCTGGATCTGTTGGAGCCTGTACCTGTGGGAACTGGGAGCCTGGCTCTTCAGAGGCTATTCTGAAAGATGAGTCTGTGGAGGTTAGCCTGGAGCTGGGTTGGTCTAGAGGCAGGGATCCAGTTGGCACGCCTGAGTCATGGGTACATATGAGCAGTATTAAAACCTGGGTTTGTGGGGGATGGTCTGAGACTAGAGTCATCTACTCACATGGCTCTGGACCCTAGGTCTGCTGGAGCAAGCATTTGTTGGGGCCAGTTTTAGGCCTGGGACCAAAGGGACCAGCCTGGTGCTGGAAGGACACAGAATGTAGAGCTGCAGGGGCTAGCTTGCAGACTAAGTCTGCAGATGTCAGCCTGAAGCCTGAGCCTATAAAGGCTGTCCTGGAATTTGTGTCCGTAGGTGCCAGCCTGAAGCCTGGGGTCAGAGGAGGCGGCCTAGCATTGGGTTTTACTGGGGCATGTCTGATACTAGGGTCCATAGCACTTCCCTCCCCTTCTTCAAAGCAGAAGATATCTCTCTCCATGCTGTGTTGCCTGGGATTGTGGGGAGGATGATGCAGATAATATGAAACTGTTCTTCCTACTCTTACTCTCTTTAATGTGATGTTTCTTATTTCAGTGCTATACCCATATGCCAGAATCTCTTATGTGGATTCCTTAGCTCTTGTGAAGGTATGCTTATACATTGTTATTTGTTCAAATTATCATTTTCATGAGTGCATAAATGCTGTAAGGTTTTATTCTGCCATCTTGCTGATGTCACTCTCTCAAAGCTCTGTACGAGTATTAGTTAACCATCAATGTAATACAAATTAATAGCAGAATATAGATAGTAAGAAAGCTAGCACATTAGTTTCTGATATGGTTTGGATCTGTGTCCCCACTCAAATGTTATATAGAATTATAATCCTCAATGTTGGAGGTAGGACCCAGTGGGAGGTGACTGGATCGCAGGGGAGGTTTCTGAGGAATCTCAGCACCATCTCTCTAGTGCTGTTCTCCTAACAGAGTTCCCATGAGATCTGGTTGTTTAAAAGTGTATAGCATCTCCCTTCTCACTTTTTTCCCCTCTTCTGGCCATGTGAAGTTCCGTGTTTCCCTTCACCTTATTCCATGTTGTAAGTTTCCTGAGGCCTCCCTAGAAGCTGCGGAGATGCCACCATGCTTCCTGTGGGGCCTGTAGAGTCGTAAGCCAATTAAATCTCTTTTTGTATATAAATTACCCAGGCTCAGGCATTTATTTATAGCAGTGAGAGAACTAATACAGTTGCCAAAAATAGAAAATTATGTTTATCATAGGAAAAAGTATCCTATTGTATTCTATTCTAAATAAACCAAATCAGCTTACAGACTTCTGTTTTTCTCAGTGTGTTTTTTAAAAAGACATTAATAGAAATATACTTGTGAGGGGGCATTTTGACTTGTTATGAAAAAGAGAAAAATGTAACATATGAATGAGCTGGGCAAGTTTAAACAAAAGGAAATTTTTTTAAAAAAAGGCAAGATCTTAAATATTTAAACTATAATCATTTAGGAGTGGGTTTACCATGTGTTGTTTCTAAAAGTAAAACTAAAATTAGTGAATGAAGGTCATGTAGTGGTAGATCTCTTGTCAAGATTCAAAGAACAATGGGTTTTTATGCGGTATTGAGTTTCATACTATAAAACGAATTCATCTGTAGGATCACAGAATAAAAATAATACTGAGGAAGATAAATCAACTTCTCTTTAATGTCCAGCCTCAATGAGTACAGCTATATAACTGAGGTTGAGAGAGTCTGGAGGCAAACTTCCTGGGTTCAATTTCCATCTTCCTTACTCATTTTCAATATTATTTTGTGCAAATTACTTAATATCTTTGTACCTCAATTTCCTTACCTATAAAATGCAGGTCTCTCAAGCACAATTATGAAATCCAAAATTTCTCAAAGTTAAAATTTTTTTAAGGTTATAGCAAACTTATTTGACAAAAAGAATATATCTGAAAAGATATGAGTTACTTATAGCAATATTTTCTCATGTAGTGTGAACATTTACAAGTTTCTTCATAGAAATGTTAATGTGTTTGATTGTGTTGTGCTGCCCCCAGACCCTTCTGGGGGTGATATATATCTATAATATACGCACTGTATTATTTTTCTGAATGCTTAAAACCTCTAATTTTTTAAACACATCTGTACCTAATGATTTCAGCAAAACTGTACACTTGTAATACCTATGACCTCATAAGGTTATATTAATTAAGTATACAGAAAAAAGCCAGGCACAGATAAATGCATAACATACTGTATTAGTCTGTTTTTATGCTGCTGATAAAGACATTCCTGAGACTGGGTAATTTATAAAGAAAAAAAGGTGTAATGGACTCACAGTTCCATGTGGCTAAGGAGGCCTCACAATCATGGTGGAAGGCAAAAGGCGTGTCTTACATGGCAGCAGACAAGAGAGAATCAGAGACAAGTGAAAGGGAAAACCCCTTACAAAATCATCAAATCTCATGAGATTTATTAACTACCAAGAGAACAGTATGGGGGAAACTGCTCCCATGATTTAATTTTCTCCCACCGGGTCCCTCCCACAAACACAGAGGAATTATGGAAGCTACAATTCAAGATGAGGGTTGAGTGGGGACACAACAAAACCATATCGCACATGTTAGCTACTACCACTACAAAAATTATTTTATTTTCTCTATCCCTTATATTCAGAACAAAGTCATGAAAAGGAAAAATATTATTTCTTTATCACATAAAAAAGTGACACCGTGCACATTGGTACTTGTAAACTTGTATAACTAAGACTTTTTAGTAGTGCTCTTACAAAAGATTTCAACTTATTAGAAATCCTATAATCTTTAATTTCTCATAGTTGAAGAGTGTTAAAAAATTACTTTCATGGAAAAAGTTTAAGCCATCTTCTGTATATAAATAGAACAAAAATTGAGAGCATATACTTAAAATGGTTAAACTTTGAAATGCATTTTCATCCAAGACAAAAAACAAAATAAATGATAAAATGAAACGCATTTCTGTGAAATATATTCCGGTGTTCTTTGCAATTCTAAGAATTTTACTTCTTTTTAGAGAACATGATTTTCGTATGTGTGAAGAGTTCATACTTATAGAGTAACTTTTCTTTCTCTTTTTTTTTTTTTTTTTTTTTTGAGATGGAGTCTCGCTCTGTCGCCCAGGCTGGAGTGCAGTGGCGTGATCTCGGCTCACTGCAAGCTCCGCCTCCTGGGTTCATGCCATTCTCCTGCCTCAGCCTCCCGAGTAGCCACAGTCTAAGAACTTGTAACTTATAAACTAAGAACCTTATATTTAAAGTATGACTTTAAATCCTTACAAATCTTTCTCGATAGACCTGGATAGCATCCATTTATTTCACAAGTTTCAAAGAAATATGTACACTCTACACATACTTTTGAACAATCCTGTTCTAGTAGTCCATTTTCTGTTGGTATAAAATAATATCTGGGGCCGGGCGCGGTGGCTCACACCTGTAATCCCAGCACTTTGGGAGGCCGAGGCGGGCAGATCACGAGGTCAGGAGATCGAGACCATCCTGGCTAACATGGTGAAACCCCATCTCTACTAAAAATACAAAAAAATTAGCCGGGCGTGGTGGCGGGCGCCTGTAGTCCCAGCTACTCGGGAGGCTGAGGCAGGAGAATGGCGTGAACCCGGGAGGCGGAGCTTGCAGTGAGCGGAGATTGCGCCACTGCACTCCAGGCTGGGTGACAGAGCGAGACTCCGTCTCAAAAAAAAAAAAATAATAATATAATAATATCTGGGACTGCGTAATTTATCAAAAAAAGAGGTTTATTTAGTTCTACAGGCTGAGAAATTTGAGGGCATAGCCTTGGCTTCAGGCGAGGGTTGTGTTGTGTCACAATATGGCAGATAAGTCAAAGGGGAAGTGGATACCTGCAAAGACGGAGGAGGGGGAAACAGTAGAGGAACTTTGCTTTATAACAACCTGCTCTTGTGGGAACTAGTTCATTCCTGAGAGAACTAGTCCAATGTCCAAGAGCAAGAACTTATTACTGAGAGAATGGAACCAAGTCATTCATGAGGTATTTACCCCAATGATCCACTTTCCATTGGGCCCCACTTCCCAACGGGCCCCACTTCCCAACACCACCACAATGGGGGTCAATTTTCAACATGAGCTTTTGAGGGGCCAAACAAACCATATCCAATCATAACACCTAAATATTGTATACTATCAGAGACAAAGAGATTATCGCTCAGGTAGAAAAAAATTGAATTCTCAAAAAATAGCCAGCTCAGAATGAGACTGTAGAGTTTAGAGCAGAGGGTTGGATATTACAATGGTAAATTCATGAATACCCACATCACCGAATAATTGATGACAGCCACAGAGTTAAATAGCATCATAAAATTGTAGAATATCACTTGCTAAAAAGTGATATTGTTGTGAAGAAGAATGTACATCTTTCTCTATTTTTAATATTTTAACACTTCCTAGAAGATATCAAGAAATAATAGGAATTGGATATTTCTGTCTTATCCTCATTCTCAGTTTAATAACTGGAGGATGATTATGTTCACTGAGTCAGCGAGCCTAGGAGGAAAAGCAGCCTGAGACTTAACAGTAAAATGAAAGGCTGCAGTTTTGTCTATCAAAACCCAAGTCCCTTTAGGACCTCCAACTGGAGAGCTCTGGTAGAAACTTAATTCTCCTTCATATTTTCCTTAAAGAGAGATAAGTATCAGAATAATACTATTCTGTCCCCCTCATTACTTCTTTCTCAAACATCTCTCCATGTGTGTGAAAAAGCAACTAATCTATTTGCCAAGTTAGAGAAACTTTGACATCCATTGAGTTAAATTGACAAGAGTGGGGGCAAAAAAAAAAAATTAGTGAAGATTTATCTCTTTTCTCTCTCTGTTGTTCCTCTGCTGCATGGAATATGAGAAAGGTCATAGTTTTCTCTTCTAACCTGAAGGCAAGAAGAGAGAGAAAGGGGGGCGAGGAAGAGAGAGTATATGTGTACGTACTGAGGATGGTTGGCAGGAAAGTGAAAAAATGAATGGGAGTTTTGTCACGTTCTCCAACTTAGAAATTACCAAATAGCTCTAATCTAAAACTAATATTTCATTTTCATCTCCATATGGATCCTTATTTTGTTTTCCCCCTCTGCATGAAAACCAAAAAATAATTACCTAGATTATTCAATATTTATCTAGGATAAGAACCTGGATTACTCCAGTCTCCAAGAAATATATCCAATAGGTGGCTGAAAATACAGGTATACAACCTATGAGAGATAAATGTTTGGTAATTAGCAAATAAAGGGTCATTGAAGCCACAGGATCAAATAGGAGATCATTTAAGGAGTGTGAGTTAAGGAAGAGAAGACTTCTGAGACTGGAACTTGAATGAGATGACAAAGAAAAAGACAACTTGTTCATGATAGTGAAGTGAAACAGATATGCAGGAAGAAATTCAAAAGGTTCTGGGAATCAAAGTCAAAGTATTTCAAGAAGGAGAGTCATCAAAGGCATCAAATGCTGCACAGGCCAGATGAGAACACTCACCCTGTGGCAAAGGCAGAACAATGCATTTTATTCAGACTGACTTGGTAGTGAGTGTTTTATTTATTTACAGCACAAATCCCAGCTTCAGAAGAAAATGGGTTACACACTTGCCTGGGTATGTATTGACTAAAGAGAAAGGCTTTTTACAAGCCCATTCTAAATATGAATTACAGAGTTTCCTATGGAAAGAAAGAACCAGGCAAAAAATCTTTATTCAGTAAAAAAAGATGGCTTTTGTTTGGTGGGGAAGTAATAATAAACAATGGCATCAAGTAGGATCTGTAGGAATTGGCCTAACATTTAAATACCTGGAGAAGAACTATAAATATTTAACAAGAAAATGAAGATAGGAGACAAAAGTATTGTTACTACTACCATAATATTGTTATGCCCATAAATTTTTAGGCCTAAAAATTTGGGGTACTATATAAGAATCTTTTGTTTTCCTCACTTATAACTATTTATATATCTAATTTGTTCAACATATTTATAATAAGAGCTTAGTGTAGTTCTTTGTAATGGGCCTGTATACATAAAAAAGATTCCCTTTGTACCTTCAAGCATTTAGTATGTTTGTAGATGAGAAACTAAATATACAAACCAACAATGGCCAATCCGTATATAAAAATAGAACTCTGACCCTCAATCTGCAGTAACTAGCCCAGGAAACAAACTCCTTACCTATAATAAACAGCTTAGGATGCCAACCTACTATATGCAAGTCAGACTTGTAAGAAATCAGACCACTATTCACAGTAAATGGTCCAGGAAGCCAAATGATAACCTTGTTAACAAGTGGCCCCAAATGCCCCGGACTTGATTAATAATCGATGGCTTCCCCAATTTTTGCATGACTTTAGGACCGTCTAGAGGCATCCAAATATGTTCTCCAAGCCAATCACATAGGATGCCTCACTTCTAGTTTATCCCACCTATGGCTTTTCCACGCCAGAACCCCTAATCAAGGCACACCTGAAGGCTTTCCTTTTCCCACTATAAAGCATTCCTATTCCTTTGCCTGCCTTTGAGTCTGTACCAAACACTGCTGATGGTAGCTGACTCCATTGCTATAGCAAGCTCAGGATAGCCTTCGCTTGTTCTCATTTGTTCCCACTCTGGTAAGACTAAAATATAAATCTTTGATCTGGTGATTTATTGAATGCCATTTATTAGTAAACTTTTCCAACAAAGGGGCTGTTGTTAATAGGTTTTTCTAGGCAAACAAAAGTATACAATTTAGCCTCCTCACTATACACTTATTTTCTTTTATCCTCAGACAGCACTTTTATTCCGCAAGCAACCATTTTAACCCTTGTCCTGAATGTAGCAAGAATACTCGCCAGCAGTGCTTGCAACTGCAGCATTTACCTAGAGATAACTTTGCCATGAAATATCTCGCTTTTATTATTATTTTCACATTCCTCTGGTATATCAACTTTGGAAACAAAAGACATCATTCTGTTTATAGCATTCTGTGTTTATTAGTGGTCTGTCCATTTATAAAAATATAGTAATTCTCGATCGCTGAAAATGTCAAATCCTAAAAAAGTGTCGCATGCGTACATGTTAACATCATTCTCAAACATTTGTTGGCTGAAGATTCATTTGATGAATCCTATTTTACCGAAATAAACAATTCTGATGATTTAGATGATTCTGATGTTAGTTCTGTTTAGAAATAACTCCAAGAGCATTTTTATATTTTATTTTCACATTGAAAATCAGTCAGATTTGCCTCAGCCTTGAAGAGTAGGTTTATGTAAAATTAAATGAGTGCTGGCAGTGAGCTGTACTTTTTTTTTTCTAAATGGGAAAGGGGTTAAATTTAAAATATGTCTATTTGTTTAATTATTATCTTGCAAAATATAGTACAAACAATATTTTTTCAGTGAAATCTTTTTAAATTTATACAAATTGTATTTATCATCTTACCTTGCATTTATCCCTTTTATGGGTTCCAAACGATCACACAATTTTATTGAATCTCACATTACATTTCCATTTTTATATCTTACTATTTCTCTACTGTCACAATTTTTTTTCTTTTTAGGGGTAAAAATGCCTTTAACTTCTTTACCTGGCAAAAATGACATGTCCTTCAAGGTACAATTAACATGCCACGTTGTTCATGAAAACTTCATGGTCACTAACATAAAAAATGATTTTCAGTTTTCCTGAACTTCTATAATGCTGGTTTCTCTTATAAAATATTTCCTTCTCTTGAAATTATTATTCTTGGCTTTCCCCTATTACTTGGAGCTCTTTGAGGGCTGTATCACCATTAAGTGCTTAAAATATAAAGATAAATTGGACAACCCACTAGTCTTTGAGGCACTCACACTCTAATGAGAATATTTATGTGTGTTCTGTGTAATTAACAATATTATGATATGATGAGTTCTAAAGGCTCACGGAGAGGAATAACGAATCCTACCTGGCAGGAGTTTGAATATGCTTTAAAGAGAAGATAAATGTAGGCATCCTGCCCTACATAAACTCTTCCTAGCCCTGCATCCTTTTCTTCCCATCAAGAGGTGGCCCTGAAGATATGTTTGAGTAAATATCTATGCTTCTCCTAGCCAAGGCTGATCCTACAGGAGAAGCTTGGCCCAAGCTAGAGTAATTTGACAATGTTTTCAAAAAAACAATACTTCAGAAATAAAAATTCTAAACCATTATGTTATTAACTAAATTGAAAGAATACAAAGCCTGTGGTAGCTATTTTCTATCATGTACATGAAAAAAAAAAGAACCCAATTTCAGAGAGATAGAAGAATGAAGCCTACACTGAAGGAAAGATAATAAAATGACATTTAGCTTCACAGAAAGAGACAAGGAGAGTGAGAAAAAGAGTTTTGATTCCAGGCTATTTTCCAATTTCTGACTCTAGTCCTCCTGAAACTTAACTGCAGTTCTCGCCCTTAGGTTCTGTTTGATAGCCTTGTATGTCCTTCCATTAAATTCACAGTTTTTTAAAAATTTAGCTTAAGGTGATCTCTGGTACTGCATCCAAACAATCTCTGACTAAGACAGCTATGTAATAAAGGGTAAATAACAATTTGACAGATATAAAAAGGGAAAGGGCAGGACACTCCAACAAAAGGAAAAATTACCAAATATATGGAAATATGAAGTTTATGTTTGAGAATTATCAAGTAGGTCAGAATAGTTAAAACATGTGATGACTGACAGCATCGTTGAAGCCTCATTAAAAACACACTTAAACATCTTACTAATGAACTTGGACATTATCCCAACAGCAGTGGAAAAGAGAATGTGGAAACATTTCAACACAGATGTTAATAAAAAAGCCTGCAATTAAAATAGATTAGGCTCCCTGACTGTCACTCTGTGGCCTCAGATGACTTTCTTCCTCTTTATTCTCCTCCTCCAATTAATGATAGTAATAATAATAATAGGCAATACTAGTAGCTAATATTTATTTAGTACTTACTTTGTGCCAGACAACCTAGTAGTTATTTTATATGTACTATCTGATTTCCTTATAGGAGCCCTGAGCTAGGGACTATTATTATCCTCATTGTACAGTTAAGAACAATGAAACACAAAGAAATTAAATAACTTGTCTTATGCCACTAGCAGGAAGTTCATATTTAGAGAGTATCCAAGAGAAATCTTTGGTTTAGTTTCAGGTTTTGGGTTTGTTTCCAACCTTGTTTCTTCCTTCTATATATTCCTTGTTTTTCACTGTTATTATAAAATTAAGCCAAAAACATTAAATATCAAAAGCTCTACTGAAATTGTTGATTAAAAGTCTTAATCTGTACTGAGAACACCTGTAATGAATACTCGCCAGCGGTGTTTGTAGCTGCAGCATTTACCTAGAGATAACTGGTGGTAGGAAGCAGCACACACACACCACACAAACACCCCCCCCCCCACACACACACACTTTAGTCTCCAATATCTCTATTAGGGGTTTATATGTGTAATCTCTGCAAATAATCCTTTCACGCAAGATAATGTTTACAAATGTCAGGCTTTCTTTTCTTTTAGCCAAATTTTGTATCATCAAAGCCACATCCTCATTTTGCAAAACTAGAACCAGTTTTGACCAGTTTCTAAGCATTTCTGAGAAATATCTCTGTATCCAGTTTCCAAGGCCCTAAAAAGTCTATTGTCTTGAATTTGGTACTCTTTTTTTTGTTTGTTTTGTTTTTTTGTTTTTGAGATGGAGTCTCACTCTGTCGCCCAGGCTGGAGTGCAGTGGCGCGATCTCGGCTCACTGCAAGCTCCGCCTCCCGGGTTCACGCCATTCTCCTGCCTCAGCCTCCCGAGTAGCTGGGACTACAGGCGCCTGCCACCAAGCCCAGCTAATTTTTTTATTTTTAGTAGAGACAGGGTTTCACCGTGGTCTTGATCTCCTGACCTCGTGATCCACCCGCCTCGGCCTCCCAAAGTGCTGGGATTACAGGCATGAGCCACCGCGCCCGGCCTGAATTTGGTACTCTTTTATGACCTGGATGGTTCTGACAGTGAGTGGTCTGATGACTACAATTATATATTCATTTTCTCCAACAATAATAGCTGCAAAACATTAAAAAAAAACCTTCCTGCTAGTCATAAATTTTGTTCTTCTGACCCCCAAATAATCCTGACTCCTCTTGACCTACATATATAATTGACATGAAAATTGCCACAACCAATTGAGTGGTAGATAGGGCATTGCACCCAGGAGAGTCTTACCTTCATAGCTAGGCTGTAACTTATAGAAATAACATTAGAAGTTGATCTTTTGCACCAACTGTGGTTAGTATTGCCTAGAATACAGTCCTGTACTAAGTATCACAGCTTAGATAAACAGAAGAAAGCTTATTTTGTTACCAAATTGTATTTCCTGCAAAACTGGCTTCACATTACCAAGTTGGCTCCTTCTCTAGGTCTTCCTTGGTGATCCCTAGACTATTCAGTTGAACTGGGATATAGAATAAGTGGACATTCAGAATTAATGAGAGGTTATTACATTAATAGCCTTTGCTAGCTTCATCATCCCTTTCAATGTAGCATACAGGGCTGCAGGAGTTTTGAATTCAATTCATGAAGCTACTAATAGTATCCATTGCCTAATTGTAGTATAGATCATCAAAGGAACTTAAGTCTGAGAAAGGCCCTTTCTGGCACCTTCACCCAAAAGCCCATGCCTATAAGCAATAGATGTAATCAATGGGAATAAAATGGTTCTATATAGCATTTATAAAACTTATCTCAAGGTTCAATCCTGTATTAACCTACTTATTTCTTTCTCCCTAATAAATGAGTCCACCCAGACTGTACCTAAAAGTCTCACACGTTCAAATACATTGAATATTTAACTATATTGTCAGATAATCCCTATGTACTATGGCAGTGCTAGTTTATAGAAGGAACAATTGAATAGCCCATTTTATGAACACATTTAGCCATAGGTGTTGGGTTACATGTCATGGAAATTTAAGGTACTTCTTTTACACCCAGTTTTATACTGCCTTACTAGTGAAATGAATATCCTGGTTGGAAGAAGTGTAAGTTTTATATCTTTATTGTTTCAATTGTTCTGTAACAATATTCCCCATTTCTATATCTTCTTTATCTGTAATCCTTTGTGGTGATAACTGGGGTGGCATGAGCTAGTCTGAATCCTAAATAGAGAAGACCTTCTGTCTTCTGTATCAGTCAGAGCCCAGTGAGGAAACGTAAACTACACTAGTTATTTGTATAGAAAAAATTTAATATATAAAAACACAATAATTAGGATTCGTTTTCAACAGAGTAACTGAAAAGGAAAAATAACAGTGAATTATCAGGGGGATAGCAGTGATAGGAGGCAGCAATCATCCCTAAGGCTGAAGAAACAAAGGCAGAAGTTTAAGATTAGTGAAACTTCAAACTGAGGATAAAGACACCTGCATATTTAAAACACAGAGCTTTGAGGATGGCATGCTCACCTGGTGCTGGTTTCTCTAAACACCAGAAGGTGTTTAGAGGAGGGGCCCAACAGCAACTTTGACTCAGACCTCTGAAGAGGGGGTGCCTGTAAACTTACTCTGAAGGTAGTTCTTCAAATGAAAGAATATTTGCAAATTAGACGCCTCTGCTGCTATGAGAAGGAATTGTACTCCTGGAATGAAAAATCATTACTAGAATGAAACACACAGGAAAAGAAAGCAGTCATGAAGCAGATAAATGCACAGGGAGGAGCAAGTTTCTTCTTCTTCTTCTAGGCTTTCAATGTCTCTCTAGCACACCCTGTCAACAAAGCCTTAAGAATACCAGTTAGAAAAGTAGAATTGTGGTGTATAGAGATTGAGCCCTAGTAAAATAGAGTATGGAACAGTGTGTTTGGAGCTCAGAGACAATAGCTTCATGAATGGCACCGCTGTTCCCTTGTCTAACGGTCCCTCCTGGCCCTATGGGTTTCATACCGGTTAGATTTACACTGGTCCCTATTTCTGTTAACAAATAAAGCACAGTTTAATAGCACTTAAGGATTCAGGAATATTAAGAAGAAAATGATTGATTATTGGTGCCGGTTGCCTGAGTGGAAATTAGGTATGTATTAATCAGAGTTCTCCAGAGAGACAGAACCAATAGAAATGGCTCATACATATATACATATACACATATGTATTTATTATAAATGATAAATATATTAGTAATATATAAGTAATATATACGTTAGCTTTATATATATATATATATATGTATATATATATATATGTATATTTGACAGGGGAGTTATTAGGAAAATTGGCTCACATGATTATGGAGGCTGAGAAGTCCCATGACAGGCTGTCTGCAAGCTGGAGACCCTGGGAAGTCAGTAGCATGGCTCAGTCCAAGTCCAAAGTCCTAAGAACCCAGGAGGATACTGGTGTAAGTCCCAGAGTCCAAAGGTCAGAGAGTCTGGAGTTTTGATATCTAAAGGTAGGAGAAGAAGAGTGTATCCCAGATCTGAGAGAGAGAGAGGGAGAGAGACACCAATTTACTTTTCCTTTGTTTTTGTTCTATCTAAGTCTCCAGCCATCGGATGGTGGCTGCCTACATTGAGGAAGATCTTCCACACTTGGTCCACTCAGACTCTCAGGATTATTTCATCTGGAAACACTCTCACAAGCATACTAAAAAATAATGGTTTACCAGTTCTCTAGGTATTCCTTAATATAGTAATGTTGACACCTAAAATTAACCATCACAAAGTATAAGCTCTTCATAAGGTGTGTGTGTGTATACACACACACACACATATATATATAATATATATGTAAGAATATGTATATATAGTTTGAAATGTGATTGATATATACATGGTTTGTCCCCATACCTCTTAAATTCATTCAGCCATCTATGAGGTCATCTATGAGGAATATGCAAAAATATCAAGCTGCCAATTCCCCATCTGAGGATCACATTGATAGAATTTCTCATGTTCATTTTGAAATTAGACATGATTGGAACATTTGTCTATAATTAATTACCCCCAAATAGGCATACAACAACAAGTTGTGTCCACTTGCTTTACCACAGTACGAGTCACCGGTTATAACTCTTGTGTTGGTGTACATCAAGCAAACAATATCTGTGTGATGCTGATTAGTCATGGCTAGGCAAACTACATGCATTTCAGCCTCTTACCATGACCATTCTTATATTGTTTCACTCTGTTACCAGTTTTGGTCAGCTATAGTAGAGCATGTTTTCAGTGGTAGCCACCAGAGTACTTCGCATTATCACCAGTGTATGAAGCTCTGTTGTGTTGTTCTTTAACAATATTCTTAGAACAGTGGGATTGTAGACAATCTAATCCTAAAATGGGCAAAAAAAAAAATGAAAAAAAATCTAAATAGCTAAAACACATGAAAAGATGATATATTTTCTTAGTCACCAAGGAAATGCTATAAAGCAATCTCACTTCACATGCACCAGAATGACTACAATTCTTTTTAAAAGGTGATAATACCATGTATTGGGGAGATGTAGAACAATTAAAATGTTCCTACTCTGCTGGTTGGAGTACAAGTTTGTGCCACAAATTTGGGAACACTGTCAGAACCCACTAAAGTTAACCACATGTATATCCTATGACCCAGAGTGCCACATCTAGTTATATCTGACAGACTTGTGTGTATGTACAAAAAGATGTACAAGAAAGTTCTTTAGCAGAACTATGAATAATAGACAAAAACTAAAAACAATGTGAATGTGTATTAACTCTGAAATAAATTGCAGTCTTTCACAAAAAAACCTTGAAAATAAATTGCAATTATACCTAACAGCATAAATCAATATCATAAAGCTGATGTGGAATTCAAGAAGCCAAAGACAAGAATACATACTATATTATCCTAGTTATGTAAAGTTCAATCACAAGTAGAATCAACCTGTGGTGAGAAGCTATGATAGTAGTTGCAGTTGGGTCTGGCATGGGGCTAAGAAAAACTTCTGAAATAGTAGTAATATTCTGTTTCTTGATTTTTGTGCTGTTACATGGGTGTGATACCTCATGCAAACTTACTGAGCTGCATATTATAAGATGTGCACTTTTCTGCACAACCTTTAAAGTTTTCAGGTAGAAGGGAAGAAAATGGTGAAAGCTTTGTGCTTTATCTGACAGAAGTTCCCCAGAAGACACTGGAACTATCCACACTGTAGCTTCTACTGCTACATGTTCATGGTCCTGATATACTCTGCCTCTACCTCAACCTTTGGCATGTTGTTGGATATAACACCATTATCTAATGAGAAAGCAAACTCTGCTCAGCAACATGTTTTTACATAAATATTGCTCTAGTATAACTCAGGACACAAATGGAATTTCTAGGTGCAGAGTAATCAACTGATACTCAATAATATAACAAGCATTGTTGTTCAAATGGAGGTGAACTAGCCAGAATCTACATATGAGTGCTATACCATTCTCACAGGGTCTGTCATGCCTCCAGTCAGGGTGTATTATCATGGTAGGTAACTCAAGGATCATGGGAGCTTATGAGTCATTCGAGGTACAGTCAAGTCAGTGGGAATGGCCCTGGTCACTCAGGTCTTCACACAAAGTTAGCCTAAATTGGTAGGTAATATGAAAGATTTTCATTCTGCCTATATTATCAGAACCTGTACTTGGTTGTTCACTTGGTATTTTAGTGTTTGGAGCCATGGCCATACATGAAACTTATGTATTAGTGACATATTCAGTTAATGGAGACAAAATTACCTCAACTTGCAGAAGGCTCCATACCATTCAGCATGAGGTCATTGTTCTGCCTTATCTGAGAAAGGCCCTGTGACCTCTTCCAGGTGGAGAAGGTCAGGAAACCTTGGCCACATTCTCAATCTGCTTTAAAATGAAACTCTTTAGGCATCCATTTCGGGTTCTCAGCTTTATGAACAGTTTTCTACCTAACCCTGTGTTGTCCACTCTACATTGTACTCTTTCTGTACGGGATTTGGAAAAACATGGCTTTTCTTTATATATATTTAAAGAATGTCAGTGGGAGACTTGCTAGGGGTATACTCATTTCAGGAGCCAGTGTAGCCATAACCTCGAGCAAAGATTAAAAGAAAAATATAAATATAACTAGATATAAATTCTTTTTCAAGATACCCATCTTGGGAGATAATGTTTTAATAATTATTTTTTCAGGCCTGTTATCACTCTCCAATTTTATTTCAACTAGTTTAAACCAACAAGATGGTCTATTTTAAATAAAATGATTTCTGAAACATAAAGTATTATACCAATGTAAGCTTTATATATGTCAATTAAATGTGTTTAATTTGTACTTGAAATTGATATTCTCCTAGTAGAAATAGCAGAAAATTATTTCTGTGACTGTCCCCTCTGAGAATCATTAAAAAAAAACCTCAATTAGCTTATACTAAATTTTCATAAATCACAAAGCTCCAAGACACAGTTCTTTTCATAATGTTAAATTTCTTATTAAGAATAAACATTTTAATTTTACATTAAAAATTTGTTCAGAATATTATATGATCTTAACATTTACAGTTAATTATTACCTTTGTCATCCTGCATCTTTTAAAAAGCCATTCCTATAGTGTGGTGGGCAGAATAATCATCCCCCAAAGATAGCCATGCCCTAATTTCCAGGATTTGTGAGCATTTTATACTATATGGCATGATTTTGCAGATGTTATTGAGGTAACTGGATCTTGAGACTTTAAGCTTGATTATTCAGGGGGACCCAGTGTAATCACATGAGTCCTTAAAAGCAGAGAGCCTTTACTGCCTGGATCAGAAAGATGAGACAGAAGAAAAAGAAGAGATTCAAAATGTAAGAGAAACTTGATCCACCGTTGCTGACACTGAAGGTCGAGGAAGGGGACCACAAGCTAAGGAAGCCCCTAGAAACATCGTAGCCTCTAGAAAGAATGCCAGCCTTCAGCTGACAGCCAGCAAGAAAACAGTAACCTAAGTCCACAACCACAGGAACTGAATCCTGCCCACAATCCATGTGAGCAAGAAATAACTATCCTGTAGAGTCTCCAGAAAGGAACACAGCTCTGCCAATACCTTGATTTTACCCCAGTGAGATTCATGCCAGACTCATTACCTAAAGAGCATTAAGATATTAAATCTGTACTGTTTTAAGCTGCTAAGTTTGTGGTGTTTCCTATTTTTTTACAGCAGCAATAAATAACTAGTACATGTACAGAAAGTTTTATAATGTAAGGTAAAGATTTCTCAGACCTTCCCTTTCCATAGTTAAAATAGGCATTAATGAATTTTTAAATTGAAAATTACTGGTTATTTCCTTGAAGAGGCTTCTCTGGCCTCCTACATCCTTTGATATTACCGTTAAGAGTGAGGAGAGGAATTGTATAGCATAATTGGGCAATGAGCAAAAAGCTCAGGCCAATTCTTCAATTCCCTCTGAGGAATTAGCTCTTCATTACTTTTACAATATTTATTGAGCATCTTAAGATTTGTGCACTGTTCTTCATGCTGAAAATACAGAAATGAATAAACTTTATGTCATTGTAAAGATTACTTTCTAGTATGGGAAAGGGAGTCAGATTTCAAACCAGTAATCTAATAAACATGTAATATATCAGGGGAAATACATGCTATGAGTAAAAGTAAAGCAGTTTAACCATTCAAGGCCACAAATGAAAATAACCAGTATGCTGAAATTAGGATAACCTAAGACGACACTGTGGTTCCAAGAAAATGGGGCATTTTTATGCTTCCTATTCTCCCATCAGTTGGCCATAGACAGTTGGCTGGTGCAGTTGTAGGAAGGGCGCCACAGAGAAGGGCAGCTAGAGTTCTAGTTTTCTGTTCGGAAGACAAGAAAGAATATCACGCCAGAGAAGAGGAAATTTCTGGGGAAATTATGAAGTAAAAGGAGCCTGGGAAAACAACCTTATAAATGTATGTTCTCTTGAGCTCAGCCCTGTAATTCTTCAATTTATTTAGGCAAGGTTAGAGAAACATCTCAGAGCAAGATGGCCAAGCAGAGAAGGTGGCAACGTGTGATATCTTGGATATATTCCGGCAGCCTCTTTTGTTTTCTGTTTTTAAAACCTCAACCTCCAGACAGGCCAACAAAGGCAACGGTTGTAGAAGTGACAGAGGTAGCAGTGAGGGCAGCAGGCCCTTAAAAAATGGGAGATGGAAGAATTTCTTTTCTCATCAAAGGAGCTATGGTCTTTGGATAGCTCATCAAAGGAGGATAGGTGAATACCCCTGCCCCTTACCTTTTTTTTTTTCTGTTTTCCAAATAGTTGTCCCCAGATGTGGGCACAGTCACAGGCGGGGCAGACATTAGTCACCAAAACCCCAGATTTCTGGCTGAAGAAGCAAAGAAAGGAGAACTAGGGATTTATCCAAACTGAACAACAGAGAGGAAAAAAAAGGTTTTAAAAACCGCATAGAGCCCCAGGAGCCTGTGGGACAAAACCAAAAGATCAAACACTCTGGACATCAGAGTTTAAGAAGAGGAAAAATAATGTAGCACAAAAAAATTTAAAGAAATAATGGCTGGAAACTTTCTAAATTTGGCAAAAGGCATAAACTTACAGTTTTGAGAAGCTCAGCAAAACCCAAAGTGGATAAACTCCAAAATGTTATGTCCAGACATACAACAATTAACCTCCTAAAAACTAATGACAAAGGAAAGAAAATCTTAAAATTATAGAAAAACAGCATGTCACTTATAGCGAAAAAAGTGACTTGAATTTCCATTGATTTCTGATCGAAAACCATGGAGGCCAGAAGAAAGTAGAACAATATTTTCAAAGTATTGAAGGAAAAGAAAGGTAATTCCAGAATTCTATATACAGACAAAATGTACTTCAGTAATAAAAGTTAAGTGAAGACATTCCCAGATGAAAGAAAACTAAGAGAATCAGTGACCTATCCTAAAAGAAATTCTTCAGTTAGAAGAGAAATAATGCCAGTAGAAAACTTGAACTATCTGGAAGAAGGAAGAGCAAAAAAAATGGTAAATATCTGGGTAAATATAGTGGAATATCTTCTCCTTTTGAGCTCTTTAAATGTGTTTATAGTTGAAAGCAAAATTTATAACATTGCCTGGAAAGAAGTTCAATATATGTAGACATAATACAAAGGAAAAAGTGCCAAGAGTTATCATTCTACTTGAATTGGTAAAATATTGATTCTAAATAGACTTTGAAAGTCAAAATACTAAAAATTCTAAAGAAATAATAAAAATACAATTGAGAAATTAAAATATAATAGAAAATGTTCAAACATTCAAAATAAGGAAGGAATGGAAGAGCTGTGAGTGGAAATGGCAGCTTCTGTTTCATATGAGAAGGAAATGAACTACTTTTCTTCCTTTCACTGTTACACAAGAGAATGACGAAAAATAGAGGTAAAAATAAGATGATAAGAAATTGAAACAGTACTTGCCATAACACAGGAGGCATACACTCCCAAGAGAGAGACAACAGTGGTGGGTGGGGCAGTGTCAGGGGTGGTTTCACAGCATAATAATACTCTCAGATGTTATTTAAATGACAGAAGAGAGATAGTTAGGAGTCCGGTTAGGACTATAAATGAGGAAAAGGGAAGAATTATTGAAAGAAAAAAGTTGAGAAAATAATATTTGGTGTTTTGTTTGAAATAATTCTAAATTGAAAGATGACTCAGTGATATCAAGGATATTGAATGAGAGAGGGATAGGCTGGTAGGAGAAACTATAGAAGATATAAAGGATGTGAAAGAATGAGGTAGGCTCTGTAGGGTAGCTCTGTAGGATAGCCCATTGAATACTACCCTATGCAGTGATCACTTACTACAAGGCTATTTTTTCATATCTTTGTCTCTCCTGCTCTTTCTCTCAACTCTATCTTCCAGTATACTTGATATGTAGATGTGTGGATATATTTTATATGCACAAACACATACCCAAACACACAGGCTCTGGGTATAATTGAACACTCTTACCTTATATTCTCTCAGACTGCATGCCACACATTGAGACGGTATTTGTGCATCACACTTAAGAAGAGCTCCAATGACTGCTGAAGTACACTAGTCTACATGGAATGTGCTTTGTAATATATGTAGTTTACTCCAGTAAAACTTGTTTATCACAATCTAAGTTGTGCATTGTCCAACAGTTTTGACCCATAAACCAGTTGTCAAATAGTATAGAGATGATAGTGTAGAGATGATAGAGTCACAAACCCTCCAAACCACCATAAAGTTTTCCTTTTAATGCCCAGTAAGGAGTATATATCAATATTTAATTAGCACAAAAAATAAAGAGGAATTAGAAGGTAAAGTTAATGGGAAATTAAGAATTTGGCATATTTGAAGAACAAAAATATATTTCTTAAAACTCATGATAATGGGATGACATCTTTAATGCTTTTCCCATTTAGAAAAAAAAAGTGCAGCTCGCTGCCAGAGTTCATTTAATTTTACATAAACATGATCTTTGAGGCTGAAGCAAATCTGACTGATTTTCAATGTGAAAATAAAATGTAAAAACTATTCTTGGAGTTATTTCTAAACACAACTAACATCAGAATCATCTGAATCATCAGAATCATCTATTTCAGAAAAAAATAGCATTCATCAAATGAATCTTTGGCCAACAATTGTTTGAAAACAATGTTAACATCACACATAGGAATGCTACAGTTTCTGGATTCCACATTTTCAGGAATCAGGAATGACTATATTTTGTAAATGGAAATACCACTACTAAAAGCAGAATGCTGTAAATAGTATGATGTCTTTTGTTTCCAAAGTGGGCTATACTACACCAATGTGAATATAACAATAAAAGTGAGATATTTCATGGCAAAGTTATCTTGGGGTAAAAGCTGCAGCTGCAAACACTGCTGGCAAGTATTCTCGTGGCAAACAGGACAAGGGTTAATGTTACTTCAAACTGCATAGTGCCATTAGTAAAAGATTAGCAGTATCTGTGACTAGCCATTTAAAAAGCCCAAGATAAGTGGTCTTAAAGAGTTGAAGGTTACACAAACATTAACTTAGAACTTTAGAACGAGAAGATATCTTAGAGAATACTTGTTCTAACACTTCATTATACAGATAAAGAAACTCAGTTACTAACCTAAGATCCCAAATTAGAAAATGGACTATAACAATAAAATGGCATGCTTTTCTATTCTCCAACTATTTTTTTAATAATTTCAACTTTTATTTTAGATTTAGAGGGTACATATGCACATGCGCAGGTGTTTTTTGTTGTTTTTGTTTATTCTTTATACAGGGTTTTTCTCTGTCACCCCCACTGGAATGGTATGGCAAGATCTCAGCTCACTGCAACTTCCACCTCCTGAGCTCAAGCAATCTTCCAGCCTCAGCATTCTGAGTAACTGGGACTACAGGTGTGTGGCACCATATCCAGCTATTTTTTTTCATTTTTTTTTTTTATAGAGATGAGGTTTGACTGTGTTGCCCAGGCTGGTCTCAAAGTTCTGGGCTTAAGTGATCCCGACTCCTCAGCCTCCCAAAGTGATGGGGTTACAGGTGTAAGCCACCAGGCCCGGTCAATGCAGGTTTGTTAACTGGGGCTATTGCATGATGCTGAGGTTTGGAGTACAATTGGTAGTGCCACCCAGGAAGTGAACAAAATAATCAATAGTTTTTCAACACCTGGCCCACACTCTCCCTCCCCCCTTCTAGTAGCTCCCAGTTTCTACTGGGGCTAACATTATTTCCAAGAATAAACAATGTTTAGTTCCCACTTATAAGTGAGAATATACAGTATTTCATTTTCTGTTCCTGCATTAATTTGCTTAAGATTATGGCCTCCAGCTGTACCCATGTTGCTGCAAAGGGCATGATTTTGTTCATTTAATGACTGCATAGTATTTCACTGTGTATGTGTACCACATTTTTTTATCCAATCAACCACTGATGGGCACCTAGGTTGATTTGATGTATCTGCTATTATGAGCAGTGCTGCAATAAACATATGAGTGCCTGTGTCCTTTTGGTATAATGTTCTATATTCCTTTATGTATGTACCCAGTAATGGGATTGCTGCATCAAATGATAGTTATATTTTAAGTTTCTTGAGAAATCTCCCAACTGCTTTTCACAGTGGCTAAACTAGTTAACACTCCCACCAACAATGTATAAGTGCTCTCTTTTCTCCACATCCTCACCAGATGTGTTGTGTTTGGCTTTTTAATCATATATATTCTGACCGATGTGAGATAGTATCTCATTGCGGTTTCTATTTGCATCTCTCTGATGATTAGTGATGTAGAAGGGTATTTTTTCATATGTTTGTTGGCTGCTTGTATTTCTGCTTTTTAGAAGTGTACTTTCATGTCCTTTGCCCATTTTTAATGGAGGTGTTTGTTGTTTGCTTGTTGAATTAAGTTCCTTATAGGTTCTGGATATTAGATCTTTGTTGGAAGCATGATTTGTGACTATTTTTTCCCATTCCGCAGGTTGTCTGTTTACTCTGTTGATAGTTTCCTTTGCTGTGCAGAAGCTCTTTAATTACCCCACTTGTCAATTTTTGTTTTTGTTGCAATTACTTTTGAGGACTTAGTAATAACTTTTTCCCCCAAGGCTGATGTCCAGGATGGTGTTTCCTAGATTTTCTTCTAGAATTCTTATAGTTGTAAGTCTTACATTCAAATAGTTAATCCACCTTGAGTTAAATTTTGTAAATGGTAAAAAGTGGACATCCAATTTCATTTTTCTGCATATGGCTAGCCAAGTATCTCAGCACTATTTATTGAATAAGGAGTCCTTTCCCATTTCCTACTTTTGTCAAATTTGTTGAAGATCAGATTACTGTATATGTGCAGGCTTATTTCTGGGTTCTCTCTTCTGGTCCATCAGTTCATGTATCTGTTTTTGTACCAGTACTGTACTGTTTTGGTTATGGTAGTCTTATAGTTTTAAGCCAGATAATGTGATGCCTCCAGCTTTTTCTTATGATTGCTTTGGGTTATTCTGGCTTATTTTTCATTCCATATGAATTTTAGAACAGTTTTTACTAGTTCTGTAAAAAACAATGTTGGTAGTTTAATGGAGTAATGTTGAATCTATAGTTGTTTTGAGCAGTATGGATATTTTAATGATATTGGTTCTTCCAATCCACGAGGCATGGGGTGTTTTCCTGTTTGCTTCATCTATGATTTCTTTCAGCAATGTTTTATAGTTCTTGCAAAGATCTTTCACCTCCTTGATTAGATGTATTCCTGGGTATTTTATCTTTTTATGGCTATTGAAAATGGAATAGCCTTCTTAATTTACTCTGCATGAACATATTGAAGTATAGAAATGTTACTGAAGGCCCAGTGTGGTGGCTCACAACTGTAATCCTAGCACTTTTGGAGGCTGAGGCAGGAGGATCACTTGAGCCCAGGAGTTGGAGACAACCCTGCACAATAAAGTGAGACCCTGACTCTACCAAAAAAAAATCAAAAATGAGCCAGGCAAGGTGACATGTACCTGAGGTCCTAGCTATTTGCAAGGCTAAGATGGGAGGTTTGCTTGAACCCAGGAAGTCGAGGCTGTAGTGAGCCAAGGTCACAGAATACCCTTCCAGCCTGATAAAGAGAGTGAGATTCTGTCAAAACGATATTAAGAAAAAAGAAATGCTTCTGATTTTTGTACATTGATTTTATATCCTGAACCTTTACTGAAGTCATTTGTCAGTTCTAGGAGCCTTTTAGTAGATTGTTGAGGGTTTTCTAGGTATAGAATCATATCATTAGTGAAGAGAGATAGTGTGACTTGTTTTCCTATTTGGATGATTTTATTTCTCTTGTCAGATTGCTCTGGCTAGCATTTCTAGTGCTATGTTGAATAGGAGTGATGACAGTGAGCATTCTTATCTATTCTAGATCTCTGAAAGGGGATTGCTTTCAGTTTTTGTCTGTCCAGTATGATGTTGGCTGTGGGTTTGTCATAGAAGGCTCTTATTGTTTTGAGGTATGTTCCTTCAATGCCTATTTTCTTGAGGGGTTTTTTTTTAATCATGAAGAGGTTAGATTTTATTGAAAGCTTTTTCTGTATCTATTGGGATGATCATATGGTTTTTGTTTTTAATTCTGATTATTTGTGAATCACATTTATTGATCTGCATATATTAAATCAACTTTGCAATTTATGAATGAAGCCTATTTGTCTGTGGGTCTATGGTAAATTAACTTTGTGATATGCTGCTGGACTCAAGTTTGCCAGTATTTTGTTGAGGATTTTTGCATTTACATCCATCAAGGGTATAGGCCTGTATCATCATCAGGTATATTTGAAGAACAGAAATACATTTTTTAAAACTCATGATAATGGGATGACATCTTTAATGCTTTTCCCATTTAGAAAAAAAAGTGCAGCTTGCTGCCAGAGTTCATTTAATTTTACATAAACATGCTCTTTGAGGCTGAAGCAAATCTGACTGATTTTCAATGTGAAAATAAAATGTAAAAACTGTTCTTGGAGTTATTTCTAAACAGAACTAACATCAGAATCATGTGAATCATCAGAATCATCTATTTTGGAAAACCGGATTCATCAACTGAATCTTTGGCCAACAAGGATATTGGCCAGCATTATCATTGGATGATGCCTGCTTCACAGAAGGAGCTAGGGAGGAGTTTCTCTTCCTTAGGAATAGTTTCAGTAGAATTGGTACCAGCTCTTTTTTGTACATCTGGTAGAATTCGGCTGTGAATCCAGGGCCTTATTTGGTTCATAGGGTTTTTTAAATTATTATTACAGATTCAATTTTGGAACTTGATATTGGCCTATTTAGAGTTTCAATTTATTCCCGATTCAATCTGTGGAAATTTCATGTTTCTAAGAATTTACCCATTTCCTCTAGATTTTCTAGTTTGTGTGCATAGAGGTGTTTTGTAATAGTCTGAGGATCTTTTGTATTTCTGTGTATTCCTCAATTGTGATAGAACATTGGATTGTCTTTTGTTAACTCAACATCATCTTCATCCCTGCTAGGAATCCTTCTAAATAAATTTCCCAACATCTTCTTCCCTATGTGGTTCTATGTTAACATCTGTCAATGAGAAACCATCTCACACTGTTTAGAAGATGTGACTAAAAGAGACAGTTGCAGGCAGACAAGTAGGCAGATGGCAGTTATATGATTTTCTGACAGTCTCCTGTGAATCACTCACTACAGTTTAGCTGAAACATATTATAGTAAATTTTTGTTAATCACTTGAGTTGGTTCTGCAAATTAAGATAGTCAGTGGGAGGCTCCCAGAGGTTCTTAAATTCCCAGCAATTTCTAGGTGAAATCCACCTCAGAGTTCAAATTGAGATCATCTTTTCTGAATTCTGATTCCTCATCCTAGATAGCAGTTATATATGCCTCTAATTTCATGTGTTACAATTCTTTGTAATTAGAATATAGAATGTTTTCCATTTTCTTGCCTGAAGCCTGACTGATATACATAGACAAGACTCAATATTTTCACTACCAAAAATTAGTCTCATGCAAAATTTGGCTCTGTTATTTCTGGGAATACCTAAAATTGGATCTTAAGAGCATGCAATAGATACGGTCACTGCAATGTATCATGTATGACACATACATTTCCATAATCCCCATAACCCCATTTTACACCTTGTAAAGACAATTGGAAAAGCTTAAGCACCGTCACTGCCCATGAAGACAAGGAATATTATGCATCCTGAAGAAGATTTTCATGTATGCTCTCACCACATATGTCATTTTCACCCAGAGAAAGGTAGAAGAGCCTCCTCCCTAGGTTTGAGACACGCTTTTCCACTGGAGCTCTTCTTGTACCGAGTTTTACAAATCTCTCTGAACACTCTCATGAAATTATTTCCTTCCAAGAATCTCACCAAATCTCTCATGAAAAAAAAAGTTATTTCCTTTAACCAGATGACTTCGTTTGCAGTACTGGATTGGGGAGACTCCATAATATCTGCATAGTCCTCCTCCATTTCATTTTTCCTCCCACCCACCCCCACCACAAAAATAAATTTGTTTTACCTGGTAACCAATGATCCTTTTATCATATTAACCAATGCAAACCTCACAGGATGTTAAAATGGTATTTTTCTTGTCTCCATTTTAGCTGAAGCATAAAGACAATACATATACCTTCCAAAATGACAGCATTTTACTGCACTTTTAAAGTGGATAAAAGAAAAAATAATTCTTAACTCCATCATTTACATTGAGGACAAAAAGATTCCTAGAAAATTTATAAAGAGGGTATTTGGAAGTGGTTACTGCTGTGTGGGAAGCTTCAGTCTGCTCCTTGTCAAAGTGAAGGGCTAGGATTGGGTTTCCTTTTCTTCATCCAAGCCTAGCGTGGAGGCCATGAGGATGTGCACTGTAAACTTCCAAACTAAGAGCCCAGTTTCTGTATACTGAAATCTATTGTGTTACCCTCAGGCAACAGCCTAGAATTAGAAGAATACTGTGGCTAACCCATTACAGATAAATATGGGACTTCTCTGATAGCCAGCTTTGGCTTACAAGTTCTTCCAACAGCCTTTGCTGAGCTTTCCTTAGACTGCACTGCAGTCTAGGACCCTTCCAACTTGGCTTCCTTCCTCTCTTTTTCACTAAGAGTCAGGCTTTTATTGCAGGTATGAAACTTTCTCAGCCTTCTCCAACTCCCTCCCATGTTATCTCACAGACATCTTTGTTAATAATATCCTTGCACATTTAATCCCTTCTTGGCATATGCTTCTTGGAAGATCCAAACTAATTTAGTTGGCAGTAGCAGTGTAACAGATGGCTGACCTGACTTACCTACTGCCTGCCAGGTGAAGATTCTGTCTTGGTAAGTGGGGCATGGCTAATCTCTGGAGCAAAGTGATGGCTCAATTGCTAAAACTTTCACAACCAATGACAACCTGGGAAAATGTCCCAGTGTATGGGAATGCTGTGGCAAGGGTAATGATGCAGGTACTTGAAAAATGGAGGGCTGCAGGGAGGTAACAAACAATGCATACAAAAATAATGGAGTTGACTGGTTACTGCTAAATTATGTTGACACCCTGCAGAAGGATAATGGGATTCTGAGGGCTTTTAGCAAGCACTTTATGGCTAATTATGAAAGCCAAAAAGTCCCCATGGTGGCTTATAAGGAGATCATTATTTCCAACAGTAGAAGAATATATAGTTGAGCAGCAGGCTCAAGGCCTCATTAACAATGAACTCTGGAGCTTCTGAGATGTTTAAATGCTCACTAAATCAGGTCTGTTATGCAAAGTTTATCTACCTCCTAGAGAAAGGCTGAGATCTTGAAACATGGGACAAGTATATCCGGTTAAATGTCCTGAGTACATTGACTCTAACTCCCCTGGATCTTTGGGGCTTGCAGAAGTACCTCACTCTTCCCTAGTAATCGCTAGTACTTCCACATTCCCAAATGGCAATAGATCTCTCCATTCCCAGGAGCTGCTCTCACATCCTCTCCGTTACCAGGCTAATAACTGACATTAAATCTCTGTGTAACCTGGCTAGAAATGTGCTAAACCTGGTATTGAGAGGTGAAGCTGGCTGGGCTTCTGGGTCAAGTGGTGACTTGGAGAACTTTTCTGTCTAGCTAAAGGATTGTAAACACACCAATCAGCGCTCTGTGTCTAGCTAAAGGTTTGTAAATGCAACAATCAGCACTCTGTAAAAACGTACCAATCAGCACTCTGTAAAAACGCACCAATCAGCGCTCTGTAAAAATGCATCAATCAGCGCTCTGTAAATTGGGCCAATCAGCGCTCTGTAAAATGGACCAATCAGTAGGAAGTGGGAGGGCCAAATAAGGGAATAAAAGCTGGCTACCCAGTGCCAGCAGTGGCAACCCACTGGTGTCCTGTACCACACTGTGGAAGCTTTGTTCTTTCGCTCTTCACAGTAAATTTTGCTGCTGCTCACTCTTTGGGTCTGCACTATCTTTATGAGCTGTGACACTCACTGAGAAGGTCTGTTGCTTCACTCCTGAAGTCAGCAAGACCATGAGCCCACCAGGAGGAACAAACAACTCCGGACGCACCACCTTTCAGAGCTGTAACACTCACTGCAAAGGTCTGTGGCTTCACTCCTGAAGTCAAGTGAGACCATGAACCCACCGCAAAGAAGAAACTCCGGACACATCTGAACATCTGAAGGAACAAACTCCAGACACACCATCTTTAAGAACTGTAACACTCTCCACGAGGGTCCGTGGCTTCATTCTTGAAGTCAGCGAGACCAAGAACCCACCAGAAGGAACCAATTCTGGACACAGTATGGGATGTAATCAACTATACATTTAAAGAATCGCAAAAGTTAGCACATATTTACCAATAAGTGATAACAGGGCACTCCTGGCATTGGATTTTGAAGATTCTTTATCAAAGGGGCCAGATGTAAGACTGGATACACAAAAAGTCATTGATTTGGGAGCACTTTCTTAGGACACAGGACTCAACAGCCTAGCAAAGATCCCAGGGGATGGAATAAACTGCCAGGTTCTTATAGAATTGCTAATTAAAATGGTCACATTCATGGGCATAATGGGCCCCCAAATAATAGAAGCCAGGAGGCTGCAATTACCATAATCATCAGTAAACCTGATACATTTCCCTTGTGTTTGGAGGGTGAGTAGACTGATGTCTTACTCCCTATGAAAAATCTAAATGGCAAGATAATGGTTGGCTAGGATATGATGGATAAGCTGAAAGAGAAGTAACTTAATTGGGCAGGCTACACAAATAGAGCTTGTTATAACAATAAAACACAAATATTTTCTATTGAGTAGGTGTGGACCACCATAAAAGACATAGCCAGAGTGAAATCAGCTTAAATCTTGGCCAGCAGGATTTCCTAGAAAGTGCAGAGACCTCAGCAAACAGAAGCTGAAAGTATTTCCATTGCATAAAGGCTAAGAAAGAAAGAAGTGACAATCCAGAAGAGAAATACATTCACCCGGTCAAGGGAACTGTAGAGAAAAGATTGCCAATAATGAAAAGAAGTCTCCACAACCCACACAAGAATATCAATGAGATGGAGATTCAAGTTTAATATCTTCCAGAATTCTAACCTCCAGGTGGACTAAGCTCTAAAAGAGAAGAGACCTTAAAGTTTACACCCTCACAATGTTCTATATTCTAATTATTAACTGAGACAGTGTTTTGTGACCCATAAAGCCATCACCATCACAGTGCTTGCCTAAACTTGTCTTGGAGCAAGGGAATTACTAACCCAAATAAGTGAAAAACAAACTTGCTTCAGAATTGCATCACATGAGTCATAATTGATTCACTTTATAGTTAAACAAATTGGGGAAAACATTGATGAAGGTCTTGGTCAGTCTTATCAGGCAACAGAAAGAAATAAAAGGCACCCGAATTGGAAAAGAGAACATCAAATTGTCCCTCTTTGCAGATGATATAATCTTATATTTAGAAAAACCTAAAGACTCCACCAAAAAAATATTAGATTTAATAAACAAATTCAATAAAATTGCAGGATAAAAAAATCAACATACAAAAATCAGTACCAATTCAATACACCAATAATGAAATGGCTGATAAAGAAAGCAATCCCATTTACTGTGGTTACAAAACAATAAAATACCTAGGAATAAATTTAACCAAGGAGGTGAAAGACCTCTAGAAAACTACAAAAGAGTGATGAAAGAGATAAAAGACATAAACAAATGGAAAAACATAACATGCTCATGAATCAAAAAACTAATATTGTTAAAATGACAGTACTACCCAAAGCAATCTACAAATTCAGTGCAATCCCTATCAAAATATCAACGTCATTTTTAACAGAATTAGAGAAAAAGTCCTAAAATTTGTATGGAATCAAAAAAAAAGAAAAAAAAAAAAAAGAAAGAATCCAAACAGCCAAAGCAATCCTGAGCTGGAGCTATTCAAAGCTGAAGGCATCACACTACCTGACTTCAAAATATAGTACAAGGTTATAGTAACCAAAACTGCATGGAATTGGTGTAAAAACAGATACACTGTTTTTACAAACTTCCAGGAAATAAATCCATGTATTTACAGCCAACTGATTTTAAACAAGGGTGCTAAGAACATACACTGGGTAATGGAGAGCTTATACAATAAATAGTGCTGGGAAAAGTAGATATCCATGTGCAGAAAATGAAACTAAACCCGTATCTCTCACAATGCACAGAAATCAACTCAAAATGTATTAAAGACTTAAACATAAGACCTGAAAATACAAAATTAGAAGAAAACGTAAATACTACAGGAAAAAGATTTTATGACTAAGATCTCAGAAGCACAAGCAACAAAAACAAAAATAGATAAATTGGACTATTTTAAGTTAAAAAGCTTCTGGACAGCAAAGAAACAACCAATATAATGGAGAGACAATATAAAGTTAAATGGGAGAAAATATTTCTGAACTACTCATCTGACAAGAAACCGATATCCAGAATATACAAGGAAATCAAAAAACTCAACAGCAAAAAACCCAACAACAATAAACAATCTCATTAAAAAGTGAGCAAAGGACATGAATAGACATCTCTCAAAAGACATACAAATGGCCAATAGGTATATGAAAAAAATGCACAACATCACTAAACAGGGAAATGAAAATCAAAACTACAATGAGATATTATCTTACCCCAGTTGTCATGACTGCTATCAAAAAGACAAACAAAAAACAGATAATGGCAAGGATACAGAGAAAAGGGAACTCTTACACACTGTTGGTGGGCATGTAAATTATTACAGCCATTATGGAAAACAGTATGGAGATTTCTCAAAAACTAAAAATAGAACTACCACAATGAGCACAAAGTAATTCTTTTCATTATAAAGTTGATAAAGTTCATCATTAAACACAGAAAAGAACCTAGTTTGGTTTTTTTGTTCTTGTGATAGTTTACTGAGAATGATGATTTCCAATTTCATCCATGTCCCTACAAAGGACATGAACTCATCATTTTTTATTTCTCACTCATAGGTGGGAATTGAACAATGAGAACACATGGACACAGGAAGGGGAACATCACACTCTGGGGACTGTTGTGGGGTGGGGGGAGAGGGGAGGGATAGCATTGGGAGATATACCTAATGCTAGATGACGAGTTAGTGGGTGCAGCGCACCAGCATGGCACATGTATACATATGTAACTAACCTGCACATTGTGCACATGTACCCTAAAAGTTAAAGTATAATAATAATAATAATAATAATAATAATAATAATAATAAAATAACCTAGTTTATAGGCCATCTTTCAAGGTTGCCATTCTCATAGCAAAAAAAAAAAAAAAGTATTAATGCTGAGAAATATGCCAAATGATGTAAAGGCAACAATGCTCAGGGAAAAAGCAGAATAAACATTTGGCAAAATTATTTAATAAATGGTATTTGTTCTTGTGGCATAATATGTAAGAAATGCAATGTGAAAGAGACAACTATTTCTATGTCTGTGCAATAGCTTTACAAACTGATATATTTTTTGAATCTGGAATATAATCTGGAATATAAATGAAGCCTTGATGTATGTGAGAAAGGAGCCCTCAACCACTTTATTTTCCTGTGTATTAAAAACTTATGCCCATGCCAAATGGAAGACTTAAAAAAATACTGAATTAATGCTATGGACTGAATAGTGTGCCCTAAAAATTCATGTGTTGAAGCCCTAAGCCCAAGTGTGACTGTACATGGGGATAGGGTCTTTTGGAGGTAATTAAGTGAAATCATATGAGTAGGATCTTAATCCTTTCAGACTGTGCCATAACAAGAAGAGAAAGATCTCTCCTCTCTACCCCCAACCTCTGCCTCTCCATGTGAGGACACAATGAGAAGATAGCAGGCTGCAAGCCAGGAAGAGAGTCTTCATCAGAACACAATCATGTTACCACCCTGATTTCACACTGCCAGCCTCCAGAACTGTTAGAAAATTAATTTCTGTTACTTAAACCACCTAGTCCATGGGATTCTGTTATGGCAGCTCTAGCTGACTAAGATAATTACTATTAACTTTTAAGAGAGAGCTGGTCTAGGGAGTTTTGGTTATATGAACATGGATCGCAATGGTTTTATTGAGTGAATAAGAAAAGTAGCATCTGAAAGCCAGTCCACTAATAGTTTTAGCTACAGAAAATTATTAATAGTAAATAATATGCCTCCTGATTTTGAGTCAGTATTGAATAAAATCGTAAAACTTGTGACTTTAAAAATTACAGCTACAAAATATACATCCTTTTAAGATGATGTGCCAAGAAAGAGCAAGTAGACACATTCTGTATTTTCACGCTAAAAAACACTGACCAGTGATGACTTCCAATACTTCAAAACAATTCTTTTTAAGTTGAAAATATTTACAATAAATATCTTTATAAAATATCGTATAGCTAATTCTATAATTTCAAGTGCATTTCCTCAATTACACTTTAACAAAATAGTCAATGTATTCATTAGTACAAATACATCACTTTAGGATCAAATATCACCTAATTTTTTTAAAAAATGAGAAGAAAAACTGCAAACTTGGAGAAAATGTTTGTGAAAGACATATTTGATAAAGGCCATCATCTAAAATATACAAAGAAGTCTTAAGACTGAACAATAAGAAAATGAACAAACCAATTAAAAATGGGCAAAAAAACCTAGATAGACAACTCACCAAAGAAGACATAAGGATGGTTTTAGGTCTTACGGTTAAGTCTTTAATCCATCTTGAGTTAATTTTTGTATAAGGTGTAAGGAAGGGGTCCAGTTTCAGTTTTCTGCATATGGCTAGCCAGTTTTCCCAGCACCATTTATTAAATAGGGAATCCTTTCCCCATTTCTTGTTTTTGTCAGGTTTGTCAAAGAAGAGATGGTTGTAGATGTGTGACGTTATTTCTGAGGCCTCTGTTCTGTTCCATTGGTCTATATCTCTGTTTTGGTACCTGTACCGTGCTGTTTTGGTTACTGTAGCCTCGTAGGAAAGTTTGAAGCCAGGTAGCATGATGCCTCCAGCTTTGTTCTTTTCACTTAGGATTGTCTTGGGTATACAGGCTCTTTGTTGGTTCCATATGAAATTTAAAGTAGTTTTTTCTAATTCTCTGAAGAAAGTCAACGGTAGTTTGATGGGGATAGCATTGAATCCATAATTACTTTGGGCAGTATGGCCATTTTCATGATATTGATTCTTTCTGTCCATGAGCATGGAATGTTTTTCCATTTGTTTGTGTCCTCTTATTTCCTTGAGCAGTGGTTTGTAGTTCTCCTTGAAGAGGTCCTTTACATCCCTTGTAAGTTGTATTTCTAGGTATTTTATTCTCTTTGTAACAATTGTGAATGGGAGTTCACTCATGATTTGGCTCTCTGTCTATTATCAGCGTATAGGAATGCTTGTGATTTGTGCACATTGATTTTGTATCCTGAGAATTTGCTGAAGTTGCTTATCAGCTTAAGGAGATTTGGGGCTGAAATTATGGGGTTTTCTAAATATACAATCATGTCACCTGCAAACAAACAATTTGACTTCCCCTTTTCCTAATTGAACACCCTTTATTTCTTTCTCTTGCCTGATTGCCCTGGCCAGAACTTCCAATACTATGTTGAATAGGAGTGGTCTGAAGAAAACCTAGGCAATACCATTCAGGACATAGGCATGAGCAAAGACTTCATGACTAAAACACAAAAAGCAATGTCAACAAAAGCTGAAATTGACAAATGGGATCTAATTAAACTAAAGAGCTTATGCACAGCAAAAGAAACTATCATTAGAGTGAACAGGCAACCTAAAGAATGGGAGAAAAATTTTGTAATCTATCCATCTGACAAAGGGTTAATATCTAGAATCTACAAAGAACCTAAACAAATTTACAAGAAAAAAAAAACCATCAGAAAGTGGGCAAAGGGTATCAACACACACTTCTCAAAAGAAGACATTTATGCGGCCAACAAATATATGAAAAAATGCTCATCATCACTGGTCATTAGAAAAATGCAAATTAAAATCACAGTGAGATACCATCTCACACCAGTTAGAATGGCGATCACTAAGAAGTCAGGAAAGAACAGATGCTGGCAAGGACGTGGAGAAATAGAAACACTTTTATACTGTTGGTGGGAGTGTAAATTAATTCAACCATCGTGGAAGACAGTGTGGCAATTCTTTAAGGATCTAGAACCAGAAATACCATTTGACCCAGTAATCCCATTACTGAGTATATACCCAAAGGATTACAAATAATTCTGCTATAAAGACACATGCACACATATGTTTATTGCTGCACTATTCACAACAGCAAAGACTTGGAACCAACCCAGATACCCATCAGTGATAGACTAGATAACGAAAATGTGACATATACACCATGGAATACGATGCAGCCATAAAAAAGGATGAGTTCATGTCCTTTGCAGGGACATGGATGAAGCTGGAAACCATCATCCTCAGCAAACTAACACAGAAACAAAACCAAACACAACATGTTCTCACTCATAGGTGGGAATTGAACAATGAGAACACATGGACATGGACACAGGATTGGAACATCACACACCGGGGCCTGTCAGGGGCTGGGCCGCTAGGGGAAGGATAGCATTAGGAGAAGTACCTAATGTAGATGATGGGTTGATGGGTGCAGCAAACCCCCACGGCAAGGTATACCTATATAACAAACCTGCACATTCTGCGCATGTATCCTAGAACTTAAAGTATAATTTTTAAAAAGATATACAGATGGCAAATAAGCATATAAAAAGATGCTCCCCATCATATGTCATCAGGGAAAAGCAAATTAAAATTTATTATCTTTATTATTTATGTATTGATTTGGTAAGATATTGCTTTAAAAAAAGCTATTAGACTATAAGTGCCCCCGATATTTATATATGTTGCCTCAATGTTCAAAGCTTATCTTTATTTTTAGCAAATTGATATGTGTCTTAACTTTAATTCTATGCTAATTAGAAAATCTAAGAAAATAACTAAAAGAAAGGACAATTTACCCAGTTGATCAGTGGTAGTCATGGCAGGAAATAGAATGCACAAATTAATTATTGCAAAGAGTTTAATGGAGAAAGTGTTCATAAACATGTGTTCAGGTTTGTAGGAATCCATTAAAGGATCGTGAAATATCCTGAGACAAGTGACATCATTCGTTAATACTGCTAGGCCTGAGAAGCCCAGGAGAGCTGACAAGAACACAGCTAGCAAGATAACTAACTCTAGGAGCTGGACCTCTTAACAAGACTTGTTTGGTCTTTGGTAGAGGAACATAGCCTCTTCCAACCCCAGTACAAGCAAGAGAGGAGCAGAGCCAGGGGAATATACATGGAGGACCTCTTCTTTCTCCAGGATTATGATTTGCTTGTGACTGTTGATTTGCAGAACCCAACTAGAAGTCAAAGGGCAAGGGAGCCTTGGTGTAGTTGTGGTACATATAGGCTAAGTCTCTGAGGTATGGATCAAAGAGGTGAGGGGTGTGGTATGTGTAGACAAACATGTTGTTGGGGGCAGATACACACACACACAGCTACTCTGATGAAAACTCTACAAAAGATCTGGAAGATAACTGAATTTAAAAAATCAAGAAATTCATTAAGAAATTAAGGCTGGGCACGGTGGCTCACACCTGTAATCCCAGCACTTTGGGAGGCCGAGGCAGGCGGATCATGAGGTCAGGAGATCAAGACCATCCTGACTAACACGGTGAAACCCTGTCTCTACTAACAAATATAAAAAATTAGCCAGGCATGGTGGCAGGCACCTGTAGTCCCAGCTACTCAGGAGGCTGAGGCAGGAGAATGTTGGGAACCTAGGAGACGGAGCTTGCAGTGAGCCGAGATCGAGCCACTGCACTCCAGCCTGGGCCACAGAGTGAGACCCTGTCTCAAAAAATAAATAAATAAATAAATAAAAACCTGAGGTTCCCATTATTAGATGAATTGTTCAAGGTTACACAAAAATTGACCTCTAAATACATTTAACTATTTGTCTAGCATAATTCTCAGCATTTGTTGACATCTCAAAGAGATAGAAAAATTAGGAGGAATCATGGTCTATTTAAAAATTTTGTAAGCCAGAGGGGTATACGAAAGTCAAAGCAGGAGATCTAGGGCCTTATTTTTACTAGCGAATATGAGAGAGAGAGAAAATAAGAGAGAGAGAATAAGAGAGAGACAATAAGAGAGAGACAAGAAGAGAAAATAAGAGAGAGACAGATAATACAGAGAAAGAGAGAGAGAATAAGAGAGAGAGAGAAAGAATAAGAATGGATATGAATATATAGGGAGTTTAGCTTTTGTCAAAATGATGCATTAACTTTGGAGAACATGCTGCACAGTAGTAACCATTACTCATTTTGAGCATTTTGTTCCAAAGTCAGAACACGTGTGAATTTAGATTTTCTTGAAGCTCACATGCAAGCTTCAGTTTGGGAGGCTTGATGGCGTGGACAGCTCTGGCTGGTTCACTTTATGCTGACTCTCAGATAAAATAGAATCTTGATTTTGGTAGCCAGAGGTTTTACTCTTTTGACCCAAGGCTCTATCCATCCACGCATCCACCCACCCACCCACCCTTTCACCAAGGGTGGTAATAGGAGACTCAATATTCACTTTTAAAACAAATTTCTCATTTTTGTGTGCCTGTAAACAAAAGGCATATATAATGAAAGTCACTATGATTCTTGCCCATTCAGTATGATATTGGCTGTGGGTTTGTCATAGATAGCTCTTATTATTTTGAGATACCTCCCATCAATACCTAATTTATTGAGAGTTTTTAGCATGAAGGGTTGCTGAATTGTGTCAAAGGCCTTTCTGCATCTAGAGATAATCATGTGGTTTTTGTCTTTGGTTCTGTTTATATGCTGGATTACATTTATTGATTTGCATATATTGAACCAGCCTTGCATCCCAGGGATGAAGCCCACTTGATCATGGTGGATAAGCTTTTTGATGTGCTGCTGGATTCGGTTTGCCAGTATTTTATTGAGGATTTTTGCATCAATGTTCATCAAGGATATTGGTCTAAAATTCTCTTTTTTGGTTGTGTCTCTACCCAGCTTTGGTATCAGAATGATGCTGGCCCCATAAAATGAGTTAGGGAGGATTCCCTCTTTTTCTATTGATTGGAATAGTTTCAGAAGGAATGGTACCAGTTCCTCCTTGTACCTCTTGTAGAATTCGGCTGTGAATCCATCTGCTCTTGGACTCTTTTTGGTTGGTAAGCTATTGATTATTGCCACAATTTCAGAGCCTGTTATTGGTCTATTCAGAGATTCAACTTCTTCCTGGTTTAATCTTGGGAGGGTGTATGTGTCGAGGAATTTATCCATTTCTTCTAGATTTTCTAGTTTATTTGCATAGAGGTGTTTGTAGTATTCTCTGATGGTAGTTTGTATTTCTGTGGGATTGGTGGTGATATCCCCTTTATCATTTTTTATTGTGTCTATTTGATTCTTCTCTGTTTTCTTCTTTATTAGTCTTGCTAGTGGTCTATCAGTTTTGTTGATCCTTTAAAAAAACCAGCTCCTGGATTCATTAATTTTTTGAAGGGTTTTTTGTGTCTCTATTTCCTTCAGTTCTGCTCTGATTTTAGTTATTTCTTGCCTTCTGCTAGCTTTTCAATGTGTTTGCTCTTGCTTTTCTAGTTCTTTTAATTGTGATGTTAGGGTGTCAATTTTAGATCTTTCCTGCTTTCTCTTGTGGGCATTTAGTGCTATAAATTTCCCTCTACACACTGCTTTGAATGTGTCCCAGAGATTCTGGTATGTTGTGTCTTTGTTCTCGTTGGTTTCAAAAAACATCTTTATTTCTGCCTTCATTTTGTTATATACCCAGTAGTCATTCAGGAGCAGGTTGTCCAGTTTCGATGTAGTTGAGCGGTTTTGAGTGAGTTTCTTAATCCTGAGTTCTAGTATGATTGCACGGTGGTCTGAGAGACAGTTTGTTATAATTTCTGATCTTTTACATTTGCTGAAGAGAGCTTTACTTCCAACTATGTGGTCAATTTTGGAATAGGTGTGGTGTGGTGCTGAAAAAAATATATATTCTGTTGATTTGGAGTGGAGAGTTCTGTAGATGTCTATTAGGTCCACTGAGTGCAGGGCTGAGTATGTTTATTGTGGCACTATTCACAATAGCAAAGACTTGGAACCAACCCAAATGTCCAACAATGATAGACTGGATTAAGAAAATGTGGCACATATACACCATGGAATACTATGCAGCCATAAAAAATGATGAGTTCATGTCCTTTGTGGGACATGGATTAAATTGGAAATCATCATTCTCAGTAAACTATCGCAAGAACAAAAAACCAAACACGGCATATTCTCACTCATAGGTGGGAATTGAACAATGAGAACACATGGACACAGGAAAGGGAACATCACACTCTGGGGACTGTTGTGGGGTGGGGAGGGGGGGAGGGATAGCTTTAGGAGATATACCTAATGCTAAATGACGAGTTAATGGGTGCAGCACACCAGCATGGCACATGTATACATATGTAACTAACCTGCACATTGTGTACATGTACCCTAAAACTTAAAGTATAATAATAATAAAATTTTTTTAAAAAAGAAAGTCACTATGATTCTTTTAAATTGTGTTTATTATTGCTTTCCAAAGAATGGCAGTAACAATAAGAAGTACATTATGTAAAAGTGACTGGAAAATTAAAGTGGAAACTGATAGAACACTACCAGGCAGGCTCCATGGTTGGGGTGACATTTCACTCTCATTTTTACAAACACCTAAAGAAGATTAAAATAAGTTTCTGAAATATAGTCTGGTTAAGCAACATTTTTGTGTCATTGTAATGATTAAAATTAGTGTAGAGTCCATTGCAATGTCAATGAAGTATTGTTAAGGAAAGGGACTAATAGTGCCGACTGGTGGCCTGGCACTGAGAAATTGAACAGAAAGCAATGCAAAACTAAACAGAAGTTCCAGGAATGTAAATTTGGCTTACCCCTCCGATAAGCCAACTTCTTAGCCTGGAACATGGCTTCTTATGGCAAAACATCCATTCTTAATATAAGACAACGATGTTTGAATAAAATAAATTTTTATGGATTAGCTGTCATTTAAGTGGTTGTTTATAATTTAATTCTGTCTTTCTATGAAAAACATTTTTTCCTTTGTGTCAAAACTAAAACCATTCCTTCAACCCTAAACACATAAATTTTGTTTTTTAAATGTCACTACAAACAATGTCACAGTAACCTTATGAGTCCAAGCTGAATCAAAATTATTTTTAAAAAAATTTAAATAGAACAATTATTACATTGCTTCTTACATTTCCAATTTAAGGTAACAATATATAGTCATCCAGATAGAACTCATTGTGACTCAATGTATCTACCTTTATGACACTTCTTTCTAAATGTACTATGCATATTGAGTACTATGACAGAGCAGGAAGTTGCTCAATAAAAAATAGTTTTTGAATTGAACATTCTATATGTAGAGTTTACTTTCATAGCTCTAATCTTAACCTTAACAATAGAATAATAATTCTAGAGTTAACCGTTAAATAGATCTTAAAGGTATAAAAGACCCACTCACTTTATGCCATAAATTATGAGGTACAGACTTCTTTAACTATATACTTGTTACTGTTCTAATAAAATCCACTTCAGAGATGGAGAAAATTCCTAGAACAGCATCTTTCTTTGCTGCTGTGTTCATTTTATTCATTGCAATAAAAGAAATCTCATTTTGAAAGGCTTTGAATAGAAACCTCATATAAACTCTTCTCTATTCCATTATGTTCTCTACCTCTTACTCTAAGAAATATTTATTTTGGCAGGCAACTCTAGTCATGCAGATAGGTTAAGTGGTAGGATATTGACCATGGCTTATTGGAAAAGTGATAAGCCAACAAATCCCTTTCAAAAACATCTTCCCTTCCTATAAAACATACCACTGATAATTTCACTAATATTGTACTGTATTCCTGGCCATTTTAGAATCAGAATCAGAAAATAATTTCTGAAGAAAAAATGTAATTAACACAATTTCCTTATTCAACAAATAGGGAAATTAAGTGTCAGAGATATTCAATTATTTGGCTAAAGTCAACAAACCACACAAATAATAGATATAGGACTATGGGTTGTCTTCTGATTCCCCATCAGTATACTTTTGCTTCATTAAGCTTTCTTTAGCATAAGTCACCAAAAAATGCTTAGCTTGAGTTAGTGATTTTAGCTTCCTCTTTCAGTTTCTTGTCTACCTAATCCAAAGCATATACCCTGGTACAGCAGGATGTATTAATAATTTGCACATACTTTGCCTTGGCTTATAACGAAAAAACTATGGCAAACACTATCATCCATACATTTTTGATCCATAAGCTGGAGCTGCCCTGAATGACCTTTAGGCTGAGATGGGGGTCACTGTTACCTCAGCAAAAGTCAGGGACCAATTTCATGTAACCTTTCTAAGGGAATAATATTCCCTGTAGGTAAGCTTCCTGCGGAACACATGTCTGAGGATTTAGTCTTCTACCAGGTGTTTTCCATAAGCACTGGGATGTTCCTGATAACAACCCCGAGGTGGAAATCATGGGGTTTTCATGAGACAGGACTTGTTTACACACACATACACACACACACACACACACACACACAGTACAATTCCAGAGGACACATGTGGAACTGCTGGAAACAGAACTTAGAATTGTTAGAGATCCCTTCATGAGACACATCGCAGTGGTTGCCACACCTCACACATACACACACAATGTGGTCTCCCACTGGACCTCCCAGTTTAGTCCCAATAATTCAAGTTAAGTTCAGCCCCTATCAAAGGGACTGCCTCAAGGCAGTCAGTTTCAAGTAGCCCTGCTTGCTGATGCCAATTCATCTGTTCCACAAGGTGTTGGCATCGGGAAATGTCCTTCGAGGAAAGAGCAGGAGCTGGGGCCATCCCCTGGTCACTCACTGTAAAAGACTTCAGGAAAGGGATGGTTTGTTTGAATTTAAGGTGCTTGCAGCAGCTTGGAAAGTAGCGTGGGATAAATGGCCCACAAAAGCAACCTAAAGAGCTGTACAGGTGGTTTCCTCCTGGGAGGAAGGCTCCAGGAGCCATTTCTGAAAGACAAGTATCATTAAATCCCCTGCCTCTACTGCCCGAGGAGCCTAATACGTTTCCTCCTCAGGTGCCCTGGATTTTGCTATTCTTTGTTACAAAGTCTTCAGGTCCAATTTCATTAACTATAACTACATTTTTTTCTGTCATTCCCTACTGAACTTTTCATCCAAAAAGTCGATGCAAAAGAAAAAACAAAAGGAGTTTCACAGAAACTTTTTCATGCAATCTAAACATATTTAAGTCCAAACCTCCAAAGCCCCCTTTACAGCCAGGTCAATGTGGGGTTACCTTTAGGAGAAAGACAGTCACATTGTTCTGCCAAGGGGAATGCTCTGAGGGAAATCCTGAAATTTACAGTGTTTCTAATTAATCTAAACAATTCTTCATCCTTTTTGTTCAAATCATAACCTAATTTTAAAAAAAGCCTGGTGAGATCAGCCTTATTGTATGCCATTGCTTTTTATAATTTATCTCTAATCTTGTAAACAATACTGCAGTATTACACCAGCTGTATAATGATGAAATTGAAGTTCAGGAAGGTTTAGCGACTTTTCCAACGATGTATAGGTAGCAGGTGGTCCCAGTATGAACTTAGTTTTGACTGTACCCAAATGTGGTGTACATTACACTTCAAAAATCTTTAAGCTGCTCCATAGAGTGGTTTTAGGTGCAGAAGAAAAGAGTGTGTGAAATAGAGGCTGATTACAAAAAGGTGAAAAGAGCACGTTCTAAACTTTCCACCCCGTTTGAACTAGATCACCTCCTCCTTGATGATAGATAGATAATAGATAGGTAGATAGATGGATTCTGAAGAACATTTTGTTTGAATAGATGTTTAAGAACTAGAAAGATTAAGTAAGCTAAGTAACTGCAAGGTAACTAAGTAGACTTTTAAGAACTTTTTGTTATGGTAGATTTTTTAATGAAAAAAAAATAAAACACTAAGCTTCACCATGCTGTATCTGCTTAAAAACAAAAAGGTGAAGATGCTCCCATGTCAAACTTCATGTACCTAAATAGCCCAAAATATCCACACACTATATATTTGAAATTTTCATTAGTGTTCCTAAAGATTGGTTAGAACACAGAATTTTGAAGAAAGAATCTTCTATAAGGATGTGTATGGACCATTTAACCCAAAGTCTCTTTATGTATCAGTTTAGGAATTTCTCGAGAAAAGCAGCATTTATATTTACTGCAATTATGGTTACACATCTATAGAGGGAACATGTGGAGCAATAAAAATCCAGTATTGCCATATGTATTGACCACCTCCTTCAGGATAAGCCCTTTATTAGGCCTTGTAATAGATACCAAAAAAAAAATAGAAGTCATTGTAGTATGACTACATCTGGCTCTATTAAAACATGGGTTAAGTCGATTTGCAACCTATGATAAGAGACCTACTTCATAAACATATAAACTCAGGTTTGAGGGCCATAGTAGTAAGAAGTAATGATGGTATAGGTAGTCACATTAGTAGTATTAGCAATTACTGTAACAGTCAACATTGTCAAGGGTTTAACCTGTGTTAAGCTATGTAACAAAAAGTTTTTATGCATAAAGCTGACTCATTTAATTTCCACTTTAATTCTCAATTCTCAACTTCAGTTTTAGAAATACAGTCTGACATATAAAGAAACTAAAACTGAAAAGGTTAAACAGATTGCTAGTAAGTTAAGCAACAGCGTCTCACTAACAGACAAGCATTCAGGTGCAGACCTCTCTGACTCTAGATTCTGTGCACTTATACTACAGTTGCTCAGAGAAGACATCTGAGAAAGCCTATTAGGAAGAAACAGGATAAGATATCTAGGATAAGGTGAGTCCTTCCTCAAGTCAGAAAGAACTACAGAAAGAAATTTGTTTAAAACAGGCCCAAGGGATTTATTTCGGACCTCTACTTCTGTCCAAAAGATTGAGTAAAAGGAACTGGATTTATCTTTCTGCTTAACACAGCCGAAAAAATGAATATATGAAATAGGCACTGAACACCTAGACAATTAATGACCATGATTCTTGAGAGGTGGAAACAAATCAGGTGAGTCTATGATTGCCGCAGCTTACTGCCGTGAAAGACAGAACACAGGGTGGGGAGCCCAGGTAGATGCCAACATAGCCAAGACCATGGAGAAGAAAAAAAGCCAGACTCAAAAATTCATAATAAAGTTCAAGGGCCTATAAGCAACAAAGCAATGTTGAAAAGGAACAAACATGAAAGACTAACCCTACAAGATTGCAACACTTAAAGTTATAGTAATCCAGACAGTGTGGCACTGGAATATAGGTAGACACATATACCAATGGTACAGAATAGAGATTTCACAAACAACCCAACACATATAAATGACTGATTCTTAACAAAGCTTACATGCAATCAACTGAAGAACGGGTAGTTTAAAGAAATAATGCTTGGACAATATTCATATGTAGAAAAATATTCTTTAATACATACTTCATATTAAAAATAAACTAAAAATGAATTATGTAATTAAATGTAAAACCCAAAATAAACTGCTCAAGGAAAACATGAGAAAATATTTATTAACTTACATTAGGGAAATATTTCTTAAATACGATGTATAAAACACAAGCCCTAAAAGAAAAAGTGAACAAATTGACTTTATCAAAATTAAAAGCTTCTACTTTTTTTTTTTTTTTTTTGGCTAGTCAAGTGATGCAGTGGAGAAGGAACAAAGAAATCTGTAACTGGTAGTTATCAATTAGTTCTAAACACCACTGCATTCAGACGATCAAAAGTTTCTACTTTTTAAAGACACTTATAGGAGAAAATATTTCAAAGCATATATCTGATAAACAATTGTATCCAGAATATACAAATAACTCATACTCAATAATAAACAGAATATGAAATATGAAAATATTTGAAAAGACACAAAGAATAGTGAATGGTACATAAACACATAAAATGATGCTCAACATATTTACTTATTAGATAAATGCATAGTAAAACCATAATGGTATACCAATATATGCTTTTAGGATGGCTAAAATGTAAAAGGCTCTCTATACCAAGTAGTGGTAAGAATGTGAAGGAAGCAAAGTTTCCATGCACTGCTAGTTTCAATGTAAAATAGTACAAAAACTTTGGAAAACCATTACTTAAAATGTTAAATTTAAAGAAAAATTTCTGAAATGATAAATATACACTGACCATATAATCCAGGCATTCTACTCCTAGATATTTACCTCCTCTCCTCCCAAAATTAGAATGTATATCCACACAGACTTGCACACAGATGTTTACAGCAGCTTTATTAAAATGTCCAAAAGTCAAAATGTCCCTCCAGAAGTGAATATATAAACAATCGTGGTACATTGATACAATGCATCAGTACTAAATAATACAAAGGAATGAACTATTGGCACACAACAAAATGGATGAATCTCAAAATAATTTCACTGAGTTAAAGAAGCCAAACAGAAAGGAGGACATACTGTATGATTCCATTTATATAAAATTCAAGAAAATGCAAACCGATCCACAGTGACAGAAAGCAGAATAACGGTATTCTGGAGATGGTAGGGTGAGAATGGGAGAAGGGATTAAAAAGGGGGCACCAGGAAACATTTGCAAGGAGATGGATATATTTGTCATCGCGACTGTGGCGATACTTTAATGGGTTATATGACATGTCAAAACGTATCAAATTGTACACTTAATATATGTGAAGCTTGTTATGTATCAGTTAAATCCCATAAAACTATTTTTTAAAAAATAAGAGACATTAACCTCAAATATGTCCTGGTGAAATCAATTTAAACTGCAATTTGACCATGAATAACAGAAAAGGCTCAGTAGCTATTCTGTAATTGCTATTTCAATGTAGTTTCACTGATTTTCATATTTTGATTTTTGAAAATGTCTCCATTAGACTCCTTTCTTTCTGTAAACAACTTTTTTGAAATAACTTCTCTTGTTTATATCTAAAAAGGTCAAGTTAAATTGAATGGAAATCAAAGTTTTCCATATCTATCTTCAAACTCAGAATTGACCAGGTTATAATTGATCTCGGACACTCTGTCACAAAGAAATCACTTACATCATCTTCTGAAGCCCACCGAGATGCAAATTAACCAGCTATTCCCAAGAGAGCTGATTACACTGGCTTGTCAACTTCAAACAATTAACAAGTTCTTGGGCTGACCCCTCTTAGACACCTAGAATCTAAGAAAATAAATATAAAATTACGAAAGGATTTTAAATGTGTCATATCTTAGCATCAATTAAGGAAAATGCCAGCATATTTAATGCTGGACCTTTGGAAAGGTATTGAATAGATTTAGTATCAAAATAAATTATTAATTTTGGAATAAAGAAATTCATGGCTATAATACCATTGAGAATTATGCTGTGCTGTTTCCGTGCTGATCTTGTGTTTCCTGCCCTATTGCTCCATCTGGTCCTTTTTACACTACTCTATACAATTCTGTCTACTATGCAATTATCTGCTGTGATCACAATCACAGTACAAAACGATGTGAACTCCACTTATCCTGCGAGGCACAGAGGATCACACCCTGCTAAAGAAGAAACTTTGGAAAAGATAGGCCACATTGTTAAATAAAGGACATAGAAAAGGAGGACTTTGGTAATTTTGCAAATATTGAGATAAAATGTAATATTTATGATGCTATATAAACTATTAATATTTGCAAGCTAATAGGAGATACATATAATAACTCTGTTCATGCAATACTTGGCATATATTGCCTTTTGATTTGCTAGATAACTTCCTTTGCCTATATAAAAAGCAGATTGATAGAAAAATCAATGCTTACAATTCAGAATATTTGTCCATAGGATTTTTATCTTATAGTTCATCTAGTATTATAACTCACTGTTTGTTCTGTGCATGGAGACTTGGTACATGTTGTGTGTCCTTCAACAGTCACACCAGTTTCTTACTGTTTTGAAAGATATCTCAACAATTTGAGGTGCATGTCCCTCAGGGTGAATCCACTACATTGCCTAAAATTTAAGTCAGACTATTTGAAACATACCATCTACATATAATGAACAAAAATCTATTTTCAAGTATTTTAGCAGAAAAACAATAAGACAAAACATTATTTGTAAACATATTAGGCTAATATCAAAATCTAAGGAGAATAAGAATAATGTGCCAACTGGTCTACCTCCTGCACATTATGGTGAGTAGGCAAGAAGAATAAAGCACCTTATAAACATAATAGACATCCCAGGAGATCCTAAGGTTATGGTTAGGTATCCTATAAAGGAGAGCATTCCTAGAGGAAAAAGAAAAAGAAAAAAAAGAGGATTCCAACCTGTGATCTACTTCCTGACTGAGCTTTCCTTACTCAGTTAGTCTATGTATGTAGAAGAGATTCAGTAGCTGTTTGTAGTCATTTGCTAGGGCTGCCTTAAGAAAATGCTACAGACTGGGTGGCTTAAACAAAAGATTAATTTTTTCACTGTTCTGGAGAGTAGGAATCTGAGACCAAGGTGTCAACTGGGTTGATTTCTTCCAAGGCCTTACCCCTCAACTTGTGGGCAACCACCTTTCATCTGTGTGTTCATATGATCTTCTGTGAGTCTGTTTAATCTCCTTTTTTAATATTTTTTGAGACAGTGTCTTACTCACCCAGGCTGGAGTGCAGGAGTGCAGTGGCATGATCACAGCTCACTGCAGTCTTGACCACCTGAGCTCAAGTGATCCTCCCACCTCAGGCTCCCTAGTAGCTACAATTACAGGCATACGCCACAATGCACAGCTAATTTTCTCTGTGTGTGTGTGTGTGTGTGTATTTTTTG